>NW_027451113.1:0-15142 GCF_964194025.1 Convolutriloba macropyga | reverse complement strand
TTTTCATTTCGGAACGCAGTAAATTCAAATTAATTTTTCTGACAAATTGAGACAATTCTACATTTTGTGCTCTATTAGTTTTTTTGAAAAACATTGATAACTCAAGATTTGCACCTTTCGAATATATGAAGCTAATACGATTTCTCCATTGAGCCATATGTTCCCATAATGGTTGATTTCTATAGTTTTTATCAGTAATCTATGCTAGCTTCTTACGTTGCAAATGGCAAATACGGTTGACTTGAATAAATTGAAACTGTCAGTGTATTTTCCGATCCGGTTTTAAGATTGGAGTTCTAAGTCTTGGAGTTCGTGTGTGTGTTTAGACGACAAAGCATTTAAGCATAACTAATTAAGACTTGCATTAAAATTCGAAATATCCATCACATTTGCCAAAATAGCTCATTTTTGAGCAAAACTTTGACAACAGTTACGCGATATTTTATCTGCTTTCCACGCTTATGGTTCAGTTTTCCGTACAATCACTATTTTATACGATTACAGTATCTAATTTCCACGATCAATAATGACGTGTCAATGGAAGCGAAACAAACAGAGAAAGATTAGTTGGTGATTAAGTTCAGAAAATCTTTGCTCTTTTTGCGAATTCGGAAAAGACAATTAGTAAGTTTACAACAACTTTTACCAGGGCTCACATGAGCAATTACTGTATGAACAACAATTGAACCCCGAAACACTGTCTTAAGGAGTAAACTAATGAATATTTTGTCTTTTTGAGATATGACACTTAAAATATATATACACTAATTGGCGTTGAATTAAAAACTAACTTAAATGCATGTCCACATGACATTACCCCTCGCATAGCAAGTTTCGAGGGATAATTAAAATTACCTAATCTAATATCAGAAAATTTCTAACTTCTCTTTTAGATAAAATATTAAAAATTGTGTTGTAATTAGCTCCACCAGACCGAAGATCACAACTATCATCGCTAATCTGTTCAACTTCTTATACTGAAAATTCTGTCGTGAGATTTATTTTTTATCAAGGAGATCTTTTCCTGGCGATTCTGAGGGAGCATTGACTAGTAAGTATGGCTGAAGTGTCTGATTCTGAATCATTATATTAAGTTGTTGATTGATTACATTCAATAACCGTTTTTTGTTTTTGGCTATCCTAAAATATTTTTGATGATTTTAGATCTTCTTCTCTAATTTTATGGTTTTTAGAAAATTTTGAGGGCCTTTTTTATATACCCGTAGAGACATGGATTTCGGTACACTCGGGTTCCAATTTTGGCGATGTCAGAATTGCGTACGATTACTTAGTTTCTCTCTTTTTAATCAATCTGCTCAAGTATGTATATGTATATATATATATATATATATATATATATATATATATATATATATATATTTAAAACATTAACAATGGGTTCAACACAAAATCAATTCATTTTTTGATGATTTTTTCTAACAATTTGATTTACAGTTGTTACTGTATTTTGCTGTTCATGGCGACAAATATATATTTTATATATATATATATATATATATATATATATATATATATATAAATATAAATATATATATATATATATATATATATATATATAAATATATATATATATATACGGAATGGCAAACGTAATTATGTTCTGAACCCACTATAATAACTACTGATATATAGAGATAAAATTTTATATATAAACTAAACCTAATCTCATTTCCTTTCTGATAAATTATTCTAACACTTTGATATAATATTGTTGCTGTATTTTCTTATTCAAGTCGACAATAATTTAAAAAATTATTTGTGGAGAGAAACTTGGCATATAGTTTTAAATCATCTCAACTCTAATAGTTCGTGCGTTTGAAGCATAATTGTTTGTAGATGCATTGTTCTAGCCTCAATGTCATTGTCAGTTCGGAGCGCTATAAATTCAAATAAACTTTTCAGACAAATTGACAATTTTACGTTTTTGTGCTCTAATAGATTTATTTAAAAACATTGATGACTAAGAACTTGGACTTTTCAGATTTATGAAGAGAGAATGATTTCTTCATTCAACCGTTTGTTCCAAAAATGGCTGATTTTTTTAAGTTTTATCAATAATCTATGCTTGCTTCTTACGTTGCAAATGGCAAATACGGTTGACTTGATTAAATTGAAACTGTCAGTGTAGTTCTTGATCCGGTTTTAAGATTGCAGTTCTAAGTGTGTGTGCGTGTGTGTTTGTGTTTCTCTGTGTATGTGTGTGTGGACGATCCGATCCGTACAATCATTGTTGCATACGATTACATTTTCTAGTTTCCACGATAATAAACGACGTGTCAATGGAAGCAAAATTAAGAGAGAAAGATTAGTTGGTGAATAAATTCTGAAAATCTTTGCTCTTTTTGCAGTTTCGGAAAAAACAATTAGTAAATTTACAACATTTTTTTATCACGGCTCACATGAGCAATTAGTTATCTAAATTGGTTTTCAGGTAATTATTAAATGAGTTTGAGCAAAAAAAGTGTTGGTTAGAGAATTGTGAAGAATTAAAATTTCAAAACCTGGGGCTATGTTTACGTTGTCCGTGAGTACGAGTGACTCAAATCATTTTTTTTCTGATATCCGCGTTAACATATGAATTTTTGATACAAGACAACCGGTATGAAACAACGTAGTATTTTCACGATTGTCCTCGAAAGTCCCTCAAAGATTGATAATTACAAAAATTACCAGTTGCAGCTTCATATTGTTTGCATTTTTGTTGTCTATTTTTGAATGAAAATACGCATATTTTAAAAAAATGTTAAGAACCACCACCCTTGTACGAGCAGAAAAGTTGGAACTGGGGAGGAGTTTTTTTTTCTCTCTCTCTCTCTCTCAAATAATCTTTAAATCATTCCGTAATTTATATGGATAATTACCATCTTGTCGCGTATTTTAAAAGATCAAAGAAAGCCGACGTATAACTAGCGCGTAAGATAAGTTGTCAAAATTATGCTAATTCAGTAATCTTTTAGTCATCAGACTTGTTTTAAGTGAAAAAAGAGAAAAGACCATAAATGCAGTAAATCGCCTACGCGAACTGCGATGTTTAAATTAAAAAAAAATCGCGCAAAGGTATGAAAAACAATTTCATTGTCACTTTTTTATATAGAGACATTCACCCTTAACGTGGGACTGAATTGTTCCCAATCCATAGACATACTGTTTTAAGTAAATTCGCACAGATTTACCATTGCTAGTTGCGGGCGTTGCGTTAATGTTTTTTGCTACTTTTTTGTTCTATTTTATTTTTACATTACCACGTTTCTTTCTGCTGGAGTAGTCTTTCACAGACATAAATAGGCGTACCCTTGTGACCTCACAAAAGTTTTTATGGCCTAAGTATTAGAAAAGTCACAATAAATCTAAGTGGCTATGGATATAGATATGTGACAGATTCCATATGTTTCAGCAAGGGAATATAACAAGCCTATAAGTCTCCTACTGGTATAATATTTTCCATGTTTCCTTTTACGCATTTGTTAGTTTGTTAATTCGTTGTAAATAAGTTCAACTGCAAAGCTGAATTATTCACTCCAAGTCCAAATATTGTACTAAAATTGTACCAACAAAAACGTTGCTGCTGAAAATAGTTAACGCATTATTGTTTGTTATACAGAAAGTGTTACCGACTAAATTTTGTGGTCATATCAATAAGTGAATAATTATTTTCGGTTGGTAAATTGAAAGAAAAAATTTTGTTTTATATTTTTTATTCAAGCACTATTTATTATTCTTTACACTTTGAGATTAGTGTGACTAATTTATGAAAATGATATTCAAAACGAACTTATTATCAGTCGGTGTTGAAGTTTGCAAGAGCTCTACATTAGAATGCGTATCTCAAACTGCGCCACTCAAACTCGATATTATTTATGCATAACGTCTATCTTTCTGTAGATATATATACCATAATGGCATAGTTTATCTAAAAGTGTGTTCTGTGTTAGTGAATTAGCTATGTATCTATCAGAACACTCTAAAACTTAGAAGCGTAATCATAATTCAGTTGCTCCTTGTTAAATTTGTGATTGTCGTGTAATTCTATCTGAAAAGCTCTTGGTAAAACTGATCCAGGTGTAAAAACAATTAAATTATGACCTCTTAAGTACTGATTACCATTTTTATCTCGCCTCCAAAAAATTTTTGCGCAAGTTGTTCCAATTTCAAAGAAGGTTGGATATTTATTTGCCGCTCATCCAATGAGAATATTTCAGTGAGTGATTAAACGCAATTGAACGCTCTGGGTAGAAGCAAAAGATTTGAAAGTTTCAATTACAAACGGTCAAATCATATATATCTTTATTTGCAATTAAACAGTTCCTGAATAGCCTTAAATTGGCCCAATTGTCAACGCGGTCTACTTTTAGAGGATTTCAATCTCATTATCGTCGAGTTTAAGATTGTACAATACATTCCAATGACGTCATCAGAAGCTGAATTTGTGGATGTAAGCAATGATGTCTGTGTCATCAACAACTGCTACAAGGTACATCATAATCATACCATCATTAAGCGATCATTAATTAGTTGTTGATCAAAAACTCATTATTTATTTCCAGAAGTTTTAAATTTGTTTTCATCTGATGTGTGGAGAACAGCAGCCGTTCAGATGTATCAATCTGGTAGAAAAGAAACTGATAAAATCAGATCAGAAATATTTTATTTTGATCAAAACAAGAGCGAAAAAGATACTTTGTCAGAAGTATATAAGCTTTTAATAACTTTTTTTTTCAAAATATGTCTTCTGTATCACGTCTTTTTAATCTACCGGGCTGAAATCTACACGTCAAAATTTAATCAACAAGGACTATATGCATGACTCCGATCATTATACTGTAAAAACGCAAATCACGTCACTCTATTTTGACTAGAAACGTTCTGTTTATCACCCCCCAAGTATTGGTTGAGCAAGCCACCAATTGCGAGATTTCAGTGTTGTTATATTCATTTAGACAGAAATGAAAATGTCTGAAATTTAAATTGATTAGTCATGAATGCTCAAGTTTCACTTTTCTATTATTACAAACAACTTGCATAGAAACATAAATGTTCCGTTCCATTCTAGAAATGAAAAGGAGGCATTAGTTAATTTACGCCAAATCCGTGTTGGAAATTCCGTAGCCTTTGTCAACAATTATCAACTACTTTCCAATACCTGGAAATTTTCATTTACATATATGCCAGCCAAATTTGTAAAGTTAGAAATCATTTTTGACTTGAAAAATACTTAAAATAATATTTACTCTTAGAGACAGAAACCAAATAGCAAAATTCTCTAACTTCTTACAAAAATGCTTTTATTAATTATAGTACATTTGCATAACGTGGAGTCGCGCTTGTGATCAAAGTTTACCTAGAAAAAAATTGAGCTGCAAGACACCGAATAAGAACTCGTTAGTTGAAAACTGGCACAAAAAGTTAGGGAATACAAACAAATTTTGATAGCATGAGGAAAAATTTGTAACCAATATAAAGAAATAAAATCTGATATTCAAAACAATAGCCATTTCTCAGAAACAAGACGCAAAATCTTCTCTTTTGAAGTAAATAAACTCAAGTAAGGCAATAAAAAAACAAACAACTGAAGACCAAAAACTACTGATATTTATAGTAAGGCTCTAGTAAGAATTTTAATGCAATGTCTCTGAACTCCTTTTAGGTTCTGCCATTTTTTTCAATTTGGCATCTGCAATTTTCAATCTGCCATTTATTTCAACAAAAACCTCACTTTTGTATTGTTTCACTCAAAAAAATATCACTGATCTTGACTCAAAAAATATACCATTAGAGTTTCAAATCAGCACCTGACTATCTCAATGATAAATTTACCGCCTCAATCTTAATGAAAAATTCTTTAACAGCTGTTTGCTCATTTACCAACAAAAAAGAGTTATTTGCTCTTTGATTTACTTCGTTTTTGTCCTTTTAAAATTTGAAAGTGAGAAACATTGAAATAAATTTTGAAACACAATCAGCGTTAAATATTTGGCCAGAGCAATTTATGTCTTGTAATCCATATTCGATTCCCTACATTAAATACAAAAATGAACTTTCCAATTTTTACTTTTTTCAAAATCATTTAAATGTTTCCAGCTAGCTCACTTCACTTTGCTATGAACTAAGCTATTGTTGTGCTGTACCAGTTGGAGTATTTTTGAATTACTCAGTTTTTTTTCGCGGTCCCTGTTCTCAGTGTATAGCCAACCAAGGTTTTCAGAAAGCTTTCATGCTACTAATGCAGTATTTTATATTAAAAATCAATTCCCTTTAAGTTGCTCAGACAATAATAAAGAGTTTTAGATATTCAAGCCGAAAGTTATATTTAAGAAACAAGAAAAAAATCTTCTATTTTCAAGCAGTAAACTTAAGTAAGGAAATAAAAAAGTGCAGGCAATTGAAGCCCAAAAAGAACAGCTGTTTAGAGTAAGGCTCCAATATGAACTTTGATGCAAGGTCTCTGAAGTCCTTTGAGGTTCTGTCATTTATTTCAACAAAAACCCGAGTTTTGATTTGTTTCACTCAGAAAAGATGTCACTGAACTTGGCTCAAAAAATATACCATTAGAATTTTTAATCAGCACCTGACTATCTCCATTCTTCTATATCAAAATGAACCGCCTTGATCTTCATTAAAATTTTCTTTATTAGATGTTTGCTCATTTACTGACAAAATCAAATAATTGCTATATACTTTATTTGGTTCTCCGCTTTTTAAAAATTTTAGATGTGAGAAACATAGTGTAAACGTTAGAACGCAGTAAACGTTGAAATTTTGGCCCGAATGGTTTAATTTGTAATTCGTGCTTGATCCAAAAAACTAAATATAAGATTAAGCTTCGCAAATTTTGTGTTTTTCGAAATGGTTTTAAATTTTTCAGCTTATCTCACTTTATTATGAACTATGCTTTTGTTGTCCAGTATAAGTTAAAGTTTTCCTCAAGTATTTTTGTACTATTTAATATTTTTCTCTGTCCATTTTCCTATTGTATAAAAAACTGGTTTTTCGGAAATTTTTGATGCCTTTTGTTGTTTGTTTTGCATCGAAAATCAATTCCCTTTAAATTGCTCAGACAAAAGTAATTGTCGTTACCACTGCTTACTTATTTAGCATACATATTATATATATTTTTATTAGCTTTAGAGTTGACAAAATTTGCAAAAAAGTTCTGATCTTGAAAGATCTGTTAAGGAGAATTTTCTATCGCATAGAAACTGATAGGACGAGTTTTGATCGCGTAGGATCTGTGAAACGGAAGTTTTTTGTTTTGTGCGGAATTATTGTGTTATGAGATTTGATGATGAATTCCCTCACAGGACTTACAAGATGGCTTTGTAAGAAATTTTTAAGATCTTACTCATTGAAATATTCTCTGATCTCCAGGAGAGGCACATGGAATTATTGTATTAAATAGCGCTTTTTTGTTGTCATCAAGAACGCATAAAGAAAATAAGTTATTGGCTGAAAATAAGTTGCTTGAAATCTATATCACTGTTTACTCAACTCTTCTGCTCAATTGATTTTCACTTTGCTATGTTTTGCCAAGAGTAAATTTATACGTGTCAATTTATGTGTTGTTTTAGTACAAAGGAGTGGTGTTGGAGGACTTTGTGGACAGACAGTCGATAGTGAAGATAGGAGACATGAAAGTGAATGCAGACGACACTTTCATTGTCAGTTATCCCAGAACAGGTTTTGTATCCTCGCATAAGTCACATCCATCTCATTTTTATTCAATCTTTGTCTTTTCACCCAAACCATACATACTTTAAATGTTGATTGTACAAACTATATAAGGAATTTAAATCGAAATTGAGGTTAAATGATAGTGAGTGAAATTTAATGCTGAGTGAAATGAGAGAGCGGGTGAATTAATCGGGGCTAAATGATAGTGAATGAAATATAAATCTGAGGAAATGATAGAGCGCTGAAATAGTTGGGAGTGAAACTAATAGGGGTAAGAAAAGGACCGCTTGAAACTGAAATCACAATAGTTGCACTATAACAGCACTTAATTAAGCTTGTAGGGTTTTACAGCATATGATTCAGGTCTTAGTAGCTCTAATTAGTTTTTCCAAATTTCATTTTTATTGTTTTCTGAAAGGCTACAAATTGCTGAACAAGGATAGAGTGATATCTCTACCTGTTTTATGAATGTCCGTCATGTTTTGTTTCATAGCACTCAATAATCTAAAATTATATTTCGTTGATTTGTTTGATTACTACTAAGAACCTTTTTGTTAGTCAAACTCTCAGTCGACCAAAGTTGCTGAAAAAGGAAAGTTATCAATTTTAAGGTACAACTTGGACTGAAAAGATCCTAGCTTGTCTCCTTGAAGGCATCTCAGTGGCATCCACCATAGACGTAGAGGCCAGATTCCCCTTTCTGGAATTCACTCAACCAGAGCACCCAGACTGTCCTGCTTATGACGGATTGCAGCTGTCTGAGGATCAGAAGAGCCCCCGTTTCATCAAAAGTCACTTGCCGCCCATTTTATTGCCAGACATTCTTGAAAATGGGGCCAAGGTTATATATTTACTATCTCATCAATGGTAGAGGGGGAATGCTTTGAAAAGCTAGTAAGCCTATTTGTTGTTTTGTTGTGATAAACTTATTGAATAGTCTCAGAGAGGACGAAATTGAAGATTTGGCCGATCTGACTTAACAAGAGAAAAGAAGCAACTAAAAGACAGCCAAAAATCATTCAAAGTCCAGAAATCGTATGAAGTCGTCTTTTAAACCGTATGCAGTCGGGTTATGGATTCGCATCTGAATGGACACCCTAGTCTTATACTAATATACTATTTGCAAAAATCTACAAAATCCTTTATAAATAGTTGTATATTAATGCATTAATTTTGCATTTGTTTGTAAATTTTGCGAACTTATACTGATAGTTTGTAAATTTTTCGCACACTTTTTCAAACATCTGCAAATTGTTTACAATGCAAATGCGCACTCTGCAAATTTTTTTTCATAAATTTGGGTAATATATCGCAAACGGAAGAAAAGTTTTGGCGTTGTCTATTTTTATGATAAATTAAACGATCTCTTCAAAATCTGTCGAAATACCCTCAACCTCTCAATCTAGTGCCAAAAGCTAAGATTTGAAAACTTAAATTAAATTGATGAATGGAATTATGTATATAATGGAATACAACTGAAATATTAGCAAGGCAGTGTAAAGCAGCACTATAAAAAGCAAAGCACAATAAAAGGCAAAGAACCGTCAGAGAGGTGAAAATATAGGAAAATAATTGTTGGAGTTTTCTGGAGTACAGTTTTTGAAGGAGTAACGCACAACTGGTCTCTATTTTTTTAGATTTCTAAGCTGCTCGGTAGAAACCATTTTGTCATTTTGAGCTTTTACTAAATTGAAGCAATAATCATTTTTAGAAGGAGTGGAATTCGCTTTTAAGTGCACATGCCTAAAACGCCCGCACAAAATTACTAGATTTTATATAGTAGCACCGAATAATTATCCAAACAAGGGAAGCATAATCCACAAAGAATGAAAGATTTAATAAAAGAAAGACGGCAACAAGACAAAGGAGCATGAATAAGGCGGCAATTTAATTCCACAATAATTCCTCTTCAATGTTGATGCAAGTGTTTTAGTCATATCTGCCGCGCCATTAAAAATCCGAGTATGAAATAGAGCATGGAAAAAGAGCTTGAAATCAGCAAAACTGGCCCAACGATAACAAAATGTGTTCCAAGTGGAGAACAAAAACCCATTAGGAAACAGGAAAGAGGTGGCAAACAATTTTTTCAATCAAATTCAAAAACTTCGTTGAAATTGAATAACTTCAATAAATAAAAAAGTAGCCTAAACATAATCCCTTTACTGTGTAAACGATTTGATGTTATTCATTATGAATTGGTTTTGATGTTTCAATTAATAGCGGAAAAATATTGCAGAAAAAGCCCCCAAATTCGAAATTGATCTTTTAGAAG
The DNA here is from genome assembly GCF_964194025.1 of Convolutriloba macropyga. Taxonomy (NCBI): domain Eukaryota; kingdom Metazoa; phylum Xenacoelomorpha; order Acoela; family Convolutidae; genus Convolutriloba; species Convolutriloba macropyga. Next base: position 5,181 of record NW_027451113.1, on the reverse strand, counting down.
CTGTATGTTTAGAGACTTTGAAAAACCTTCATCCTCAAACCACTTTCTTCAGTGCATACAAACGTCCTTGAATCCTTGTAAGCATTTATGCTCGTCAGAAGAAATCAAAAGAATTTGTAAAAATCTTTTGGAGGTTAATCCATCAAAAGATCTTTCTGATTATCGGTTTTTCATTGACAAAATTATTTTAGCTACGAGGTAGGTTACTTGATATCTACGGTATTGGATGAACAGTTTGCGTGAACAGAGGAAAACGTTGAGGACCAAACTGCAAAACGTTAAGTTGAGAACACAAAATATAGCGTCAATAGCTAACAGTAGTATTAATAAGATTAAAGATCAAATTTAACGTTATTTTTGAGCTCAAAGTATTTGTTTCATCCGGGAGAAGCAACAATATCTGAAATTTCAATCTTTCTGTAGGCTTTGTGATGTCCGTTGTTTCCTACAATCGAAAGAATTGGTATTTGAGAATGTCTGAAACAAAATTGTGGCCTTCAAATTTTTTTGAGTTTGAGTTAATTGCGAAACGAATTTGACAATTGCTCTTAGAAAGTCCAGAAAATTTTCATATCTGCTTATTGGCCGGGAAAAACTCGTGAATTGCTTGCGTGGTTGTTCTTTCTTTCCAAGTCAATTGTTCGTTTGATAGCAGGTAAAAGTGAAAAACAATTGTCGGCGCTCGTTCATATTGTCTCTCATGCCTATAAGCACGTTTTTGTGGTATTCTTCTTCTATCATAGTTAACAGCTGGGCGAGAAATTTCAGTCATAGTGATGTCTCCATTGTCCAGCCTAACTAAGTCCGCAAAGGTGTTTCGCTTGTCGCCGCGAAAGATTAGTGACAAAAATTTACATTTGCACTGACAGTGATCGAAAACGTCGCTGCCAACTTTCAAAATTCCGTTCCAACACTGAACGACCAAAAGTAAACTCGTTTCAACTGGCAGGGACTGCAATAAAATATCGATTGCGTTTGATGCGTGAATGGGTTCAAGATGATTCAAGATGGACTAAATTTAAAATTATTTTTGCAACGCAAAGGAGTTCAACTAAATTAAGTAAATTTTTGCATAGGAATACCTCATAATTTTTCGAGCTTAAAAATCACTCAAAATGGTTAGCATAAAAATCCCTCAAAATTTCTTGCATATTAAAGCCTGAAAAATATTATTGTATAACAATCCCTCAAAAACTTTATTGCTTAATATTCACACAAAATTTTAATTGTATAAAAACCCCTCACAACATCCAACAATGATTTTGTATTAGGAAAATTCCCTCTCGTCTTTGATTTAAAACCTGAAGCAGAGTAGAAGTTGATAATGATCTCACTTTCATTTGTGGTCCTGAACTGTTCTCGGCAACGTTGGGTGGTAGGTTGTTTGTATGTCTCGGCTTCAAGATGGTCTATAATAAAAAAAGAGTTCAACTGAAATAAATAAATTTTTCATAAAAATCCTCAATGATCTCTTGAACATTCTTTGCACATACCTCATTTTTATTAATCCCAAAGTTTTTTTTTCACTATTTAATTGTTTTATTTCACTTTTGAAATCTGATTTTGTTCCTATTTGTTCCTACATATTGTCTGTATTTGGTTTAGAGAAATGTGACTGAGGGAAGAAAATAAACTTTAAAAAAAATATGTCGAATTTGTTGTTTTTAGCGAGGGGTTCAGGTAAGGGTATACGAAATAACGATAACGTAGAATGTGAAATCTAGTTTAAGTTTCTTTTTTCGCGGAAAAAACTTGCGGTAAGTTTTAAGTAGGTTTATCCTAATTGTCTTTCAATCGCTTCCTTTCAAAACGGATTAAATTTTGCAAAAAGCACTAACAGCCGTAAGTAATTACGTATCACATTTATTTGATCCTATTTTTCATTCTGAGGCTTTTAATTGCTTTGTGGAAACTTCTTTCACAAAATTTAAGTGTTTTCCGCGTTTAACGGAAGTCGGTGTCCAGAAACAACAGCCACATTCTTTGGAATTACTTTTATTTCCTTACCAGTAGGTGCTCGTTATGGAATTTCGTGCACCAGGGAGAACAAGAGTGGTTCCAAAAACCTTTTCATTAAAGCTAAGTTGATTCATACAATATTTTTTGAAACCAGTATTGTTCTCCCTAGTACATGGGAAAACCATTACGAGCATCTACTCGTACCGAACTAAAACTACTGCTTCAATGAAATAATCTTAGTCGACAATGTTAGCTTCTAATGTAAGTTAACTGCTTCTCTAATAAGATAAACTTATTTGCTGAACAGTTCTAAACTTTTGAAATATTTTCTAAAATTTTTATTTCTTTGTCCTTTGGATGTACAACAATTGCATTTTAGAGTCACAATATATATGGAAAACTGTGATCCCTGTATGTCTTTTAGGTTTTTGGAGATTTTTTAGATTGTAGGTTTTTTAGGATTTTGCCTATTTTGAAATTTACTTAAAATATTTTTAAATTATTTATTTTTGTGATTTATTCAGAATTGTTATGTTTATTAGTTTCAAGTTATTCAGGTTATGAGCTAAATCAGAGAGCTAAAAATCAGGTTATTTAGTTTTGTATTTAATTTTTTAAAAAACCCAATGCTTCGCCCATTTTGATGTTGGATGCCCGAAGGATCTAAAAGTCCTGTTCATCTGTCCCTTCCGATATTATGCCGTGTTTACCATCTTGCGAATTTAGCTGAATTGGAGACCTTTTCTGTTTTTCTTTCTTTAATTATCCTTCTCCAGTTCAAAACGTGTTCTCACAATTATTTCCAAGAGGCCTAGAAGAGATGAATTTGTTGATGAAAATATTTTTGAGAATTTGTAGAAGAGATGAAAATATTTTACCAAAATTCATGCATGATCAAATGATTTGTTGATACCAATTATGGATTTCAGCGCATTTATTGAGTTTCATAAGTTGGAATACTTGTTTTTACTTATTCGCAGCTTCTCAAAAATTTTAAACGGCTGAACGTCAGCAAACGCTTGATGCTGCCTGCCTGCCAGTTATACTGATCAGAAAGACAATTTTTGATGTTTTGGCGTACCAATTGATTTTTGCTAAAACTAGAATGTTGTGGATGTCTGGTGACCCACACGCGTGCAATATAAGGAGATTTACTCAGATCTGATTTGGGTTACGCCCCCCGCGGTCTTGGTACTCTGCGTTTGTTTCTAGCAGCTTCCATTGTTTTTCCAATTTTCTCTAGTGATATTTTCCTTGTGCTTTTCAGCTTATATTCATCCAAAGGGACCCTCGTGACTGTCTGGTGAGTCATTACCACTTCTACCGCAGTATAGTCTGGATTCAGTACAAAGGCAGTGTGGATGCCATGCTGGAAGCATTTGCCTGTGACCAGCACACATACGGGGGATACTTCACTTGGTACCAGCAGTGGGGACAACGACTCCAAGTGAGATACCTCTAAAATTTAACCCATATTAGCCGGATCTTTCAAGTCATATGACGTGTGACTTACCTTGATAAGATTTCGATATGATTCTTGATGAGGAATCGTCAAGATATGCAAAATTTAAGGAAAAAGGCTTAATCAAGATTTACCAAGAAAATTTCTAAGATGACGTAAAAATCATATGAAATCAAAAGTTGTACTTCTGTTTCACTTTCCAGCGGAAATTAAAAACTTGCCTTGAAAAATCTAAGAGGAAGACTCTCGTGGAACTAGAGGAAGACGTTTAATCTGGAGTCATTTTTTTTCTCGATTCACATTTCACTGTTAACTGTTTTGTTTAAAACGCCGCTGAGAATTGGTGACAGATCGAATACACTCGATTTAAAACGGACAACGGCCTCGAATCAAACAATAAAATCTTTGCAGTAAAAGATCTTGAAAAACAATTAAGTTATGATCAGGAGAACGTATTCTTCAATTTTTATTTTCTGAAGTTTTCTCAAAAAGAATTTAACGTAACTGAGTTGCAGTTGCAAACAAAGTTCTTGGACATTATTTGGAAAACGTGCTTAAAATTCAATTTGAGAGGACTGAAATTTCAGAAAGAATTGAGACTGAATGCAAAACGAGGAAAATTGACAGTTTGGATAACAATGAAGCTCTTGCACCAAACTATGCAAATTCATGGGCACTAAAAGCCAAAAAATACGCTATTGCTACCTAATATGGCTCTAGATTTTCAAAAAATGAAATTCTATATTTTACAATCGGATCCCAGAAAATATATTGTTTACAAAGGCAAACTTGTATAACTCGATCTAAGCTGTCGCTACCTGGGAGCACAAACTGATGCCAAATTGTCTATTGAAACTCATCTGAATTCGGTATTATATCGAAAAGGGGTTGTGCAATTCGTTCTTTATATATATTGCAAGGAATTAAATCTCTTGAAATTAGAATTGTTGTTTCCTAATCAATCGTTTTTTCACATATGTCTCTCTGTGTATTTTTACTGCAGGTTTTAGCTGCTAGAAAAATACAGCGCATAAAGCGTCGAATTTATGCGGGAATAAAGGTTTGCTATATACGCAGGAAGTACCTCAGCTGTGGTGATCTTCTTTTGAAAGATCGGGTCTTGCCTTCTGAACTGTTCAACTCAAAAGTTGCCTTGGTGGAATTTCAAACAGATATACGGTTTTGGGGAACATCTCAAAACTCAAATTTCACCAACAACCTAAATATCTGAAAATTAAGCAAAAACTAAGAACAAAACAGCTCAACTTTAGGGCAACTGTAAATACAGCAGAAGGATATTTTTAATCGCTTCTGCTCTCTCTTTCACTCTGAAATTTAAAAAAACTTTAGGATAAATGTAATTTTAAAAAGTCTCTCATTGATAACATCTTGGTTGCTCAAAGATCAATTTTTTCAAAAATTTTACTCATTTTACTCATTTTGATTCCACTTCTCGACGAAAAACTAGCTCTTCGAGAATTTTCGCGAGAGCAAGCAAACGATAGATCACTTTTTTTCTGAAACACATTTTTAACATTTCAGGCTATTTCAATAGTAAGACAAAAATTATTTTCCTTTAGTTTCCAAATTGAGAAAAAATAATGAATAGTTTATCGGTGTGACAATTTTGTTTGGCTTTCTTCGAGTCTCAAGATTAGCAGTAATCTAAATCCTGAGGTTTGAGACCGTTAACCATTGGAATCCAAGAAAAAAAAACTCGCTCATTGTTTTTCAAGGAAAGATGTAATAATCAATGAATG
>NW_027451112.1:0-30624 GCF_964194025.1 Convolutriloba macropyga | reverse complement strand
TGCTTGTTGCAAATCTGTCCTGTCTATATTCAACTTAGACCGAAATAATTTATAAATTGACAGCGAAAATAATTTTAAAAAAGACAGCGCACCAATATAATCTGAGTAATTCTGAGTAACTTTTATCGAATTAAAATTTTATCGAATTACCGAGGGGGAGGGCAAAACAGAATAGATCTAAATTATCTTTCACCGCTTAAGCAGTGAAAAAAAATTCACCGATTAAAATTTTTTTTCACCGCATTAATCGCATTGAACGCAAATCTTATACTTTTACTCAAAATCACCGTCAATCTTACACCTCTTAGCGATTTTTAACGATGACACCTCGACCCGGGATTTGGTTTATTGCTCCATCAATGAAGTCCAACGAACTATCATCAATATTCAGGAACCGTGCTCAACCTGAAGAAAAATATTGGGTAACCCAATCTCATGTTCGAATATGATAGATTCATATCAAGTCCCATCGAGGCTTGTTCATTGTCACCCATCTACGACTGGAAGATGCTCGATGATGACAGATAGTAGCATTAAAATGGTCAGAATTAGGCTATGCTGCTATTGGTTTCTTTTACCGTAAATAGATGTGAACAAAATTCTCATCCAATCAGATTTGCTGAATTTTCAGTATTTTAGTACGTCCAATTCTTGAAGCGTAATCCTGATAGTCACTAGAAGATATGAAGAAAGTTCCTACATGCGGGATAAAAACTAGCCCATTGATATTACGTTTTTTGCGTTTTTTCAAAAATTTTTTCAAAATTTTTATTTAAATAATATCTCTAATACAGTTCATTAAAAGCCAGGTAATTTGTGTTTCACGTTCATCAACATTTTTGACTTATTTCCCAAATGAAAAATAAGGCAATGGGAATCGCTAAAAACTCAAACCATTAAACGAATTAAACAATGCCGTTTTAGGGAACCGAGGAGCTTTGCCATTAGCGAGACAAGAAGACACTAGCTTTGTTTCACAAAAAAGCAATCGGTCATTAATGAGACAAAGCTATAAATTGGCATGAGGTTAGAAAGGCCACAAATTGAAGAAATCTGTTTTTTTTCAGCAAAACTATCACATTCAAAGTCATACATGCAGACTATTAGATATCAAATAATTTATTTATATAGGTTCATTTATACTTCTGTTGGAAGCCATTAAGAGCAACCATTATTAAGAATTTATCATACGACTATATGATACAAAGCATATTAAAAGCTCAAAGATGAAAGATAATTAAAGATTTAAAAAAATCCAGTTATTTTTGCAGGGAAATGGTTTCGAAGCTATAAAAATCATCATGTGTTCGCTATGATTTTACTAGATTTTTTCAATTGCTCCTTTGTTTAACGCTAGTAATTCGATATGTGACCTGTCATTAGTTAATTTTTTGACAATACAAGAAGAACATCAAAACCGGTTAATTGTCCAAACTTTTTTTTCAAATCAAAATTCAAAGAACCAAAGCAAAAAATTATTATACAAAACAACACAATGTGAAGTAACTTTTTTTTCTCAAAAAATTAAATAAAGAAGTAGTAAAGCTCAAATTTCCACTATTTGTTAACAATATATTTCTAAATGTCATAACAAAAAGCTTTCAACTAAGAGACAGGAGATAGATTAACTCATATACCTCTGGGACCCGAATTGTAACTGCCTTTAGAAAAGCTGAGTTTTAATGTGGCAAAATAACAACAAACAAAGAACTTAGTTAAAAACTTCATAAACTGTTTTATGCATGTACAGCAATAAAGCCATTAAATCCATGAGCTTTTTGGTTAAGAATTTTATATGTTCATTGCACCACATCTGCACGTATATGGGATCATTCAATAAATGGCTTTGTTGCTTGTTGCAAATCTATCCTGTCTATATTCAACTTAGACGGAAATAATTTATAAATTGACAGCGAAAATAATTTTAAAAAAGACAGCGCACCAATACAATCTGAGTAATTCTGAGTAATTTTTATCGAAAAAACCCACAAATTACAAATGTTTGAAAATCAAAAACTCGGTCAAAATGTCAGCTAAAATCTGGATCGAATAGTTTAGTACTTTCGCTCCGTCTTTAAAGTGTGAACCAATAACACTTTAAAGATTTCAATATTTGATTTACTAAAACTGACCAATCATCTAAAGTACAAAAAAATGCGAGCAAAAGGAACCGAAAATCAGTGAAATGTTCACCAAATTTTGTACTTCAAAAACTCCGTGGAAAAATGGTGTACAAAAAAGATTTTCAGTTCAATATTCTGCTTTGGAAGGGCTTTCTAAGGATACCACTCACAATTCTTTACGATGAATATATCGATCGGCCTAAATAATTCGAACAAAGAACCCTGTTCAGCGCGTACTTCCTCCCCCACTCATTGCAATAATTATGACAAAATCTAAATGTCTACATATTCTCATTAACACTTAATCAAAAATTCAAAATAGCATCACAAAGGATTATTAAACGAAATAACCTAGTTTGCAAAAATAAAAAAATAAAAAGTTACAATAAGAGATTGAATTAGAGTAGTAACATTGATATTTATAGTAATAAAAATGATAGTTATAACATTGATAACTATAATAGTAAAAGTGATTTAGAAAAATTTAATAATAAAAAAAAATCTAAAAAATTGAAAATTAAGAATAATAATATTAATAATAATAATAATAATAATAATAATAATAATAATAATAATAATAATAATAATAATAATAATAATAATAATAATAATAATAATAATAATAATAATTATTATTATTATTATTATTATTATTATTATTATTATTATTATTATTATTATTATTAATATTATTATTATTATTATTATTATCATTATTATTAATATTATTATTATTATTATTATTATTATTATTATTATTATTATTATTATTATTATTATTATTATTATTATTATTATTATTATTATTATTATTATTATTATTATTATTATTTATTATTATTATTATTATTATTATTATTATTATTATTATTATTATTATTATTATTATTATTATTATTATTATTGTTATTATTATTATTATCATTATTATTATTATTATTATTATTATTATTATTATTATTATTGTTATTATTATTATTATTATTATTATTATTATTATTATTATTATTTTTATTATCATTATTATTATTATTATTATTATTATTATTATTATTATTATTATTATTATTATTGTTATTATTATTATTATTATTATTATTATTATTATTATTATTATTATTATTATTATTATTATTATTATTATTATTATTATTATTATTATTATTATTATTATTATTATTATTATTATTATTATTATTATTATTATTATTATTATTATTATTATTATTATTATTATTAGTATTATTATTATTATTATTATTATTATTATTATTATTATTATTATTATTATTATTATTATTATTATTATTATTATTATTATTATTATTATTATTATTATTATTATTATTATTATTATTATTATTATTATTATAGTAATAATAATAACAATAACAATAGTAATAATAATAGTACGATTAATTGTAATATAGGAGTTTAGAATAATAATAATTTCAAACGGCAATGTTTTTTTGATTGATTATGTATTGATTTACGGCGAGAAATTTTCTTTCCTTCGTGGAAATTTCTCGGTGAGATGGTCGTTGTCTTTGATCAAAATCTTCTAATGAGCAACTTTACAAACATTTAAATTAAAGATGCTTCAAATCCATGGAAACCTTCTATTAATGAGAGACAAAAACCCATAAACAATTGTCCACTTCCTGATCTTGTCACAAATATTAATTACACTTTCTGTAACTTTTCTGGTCACGCGGTTATGATTCTTACTCAAAGAAGTTAAATCATCTAGACATCAACATTAGTGCACAAATAGAAATTGGATGAAACTTAATGCAGCAGTTTCCATTGAAAACTTTGTGCAGAGATCAAAATTCTGCGATAAAAATTAGGACAAATTAAAATGCCTTTAACGTTATGGATAATTTCAATTCTTTGTCCTTTTTAATTGATCTCAAACGAAGTTTGTAGCAATTATATTAGTCCTGTCGGCCTTGTTATATGCGATTTTTCGCTTGACCGATTTTTTGTCGGACGCTTTCGACTTTTCGTCCTCAAAATCGGGATAAACAGATAGCACCCAGCTGGCATTAAGTGCTCTTAAAGCCTTTCAGCTCTGTTTCAGCTTGAACTGTTTTGAAGACTTATAAATTTGGTGTGAAGGGCTGTTCTTAGAGGTTGAAGACACCCCCAATGTTGACACACCCCCACTATTGCCCCCACCGCGCTCTTGCCCCCCTTCCACTGTTGCCCACATCCCCCCTCCCTCCCCTCGGCCCCCAGCGTAACCCCCCCCCCCCCCGTGGCTACGTTCGAACAACAGACCGATAAAAACACGCAACTTTATAATAATTTTCACAATTTTCTTCGTGTTTTTTGAAAAATTTTTGTCTTTTTTTGAGTTCAATCAGACCTAGGTGCTAAACAAGGGTTTTAAAACCTCTAGGGTTTTAAATTAGGTTAGTGCGTAGTTCCAAGTGGTAGTGGAATGGTTTCAACACTTTAACATCTCGAAAACTAGCATTTTTTTGACAAAACGCGAAAAATTTTTCCATTTTTTGATATTTATTTTTCATTATTCAGGTCTTTCCAGTCGCAACGGCCATGAAACATCCTTAAATACTTGAAACTAAGTCACTGAAAATATTTTATTTGCCATGGAATAGCCTTCAAATTTTTAATATGACAAACCTTTTTGATAAAAATTTTTGAAAATCTTTGTCGGTTCTTAGGTTTCTCAAGCCTCAAGAGCCGAGGAAATTCCTCTAGGGTCTGACAATAGGTTGCTGTATTGTTTCTAAATGTGATCAAATGTTTATCAACACAACGAATTTTAGCATTTTTTTTTCAAAAATTGCATTTTTTTCCAATTTTTTTGACATTTATTGTCATTATTCATGTTTTTCAGCGTAACAGACAATCTCTGTTAGGGTTTGATAATAAAATATTGGAAAACGTTTTTTGACCATGCATTAGATTTCAACTTTTATTATCACAAATCTTAGCTGTTTTTTGAAAATTTGTCATATTTTAGGGTTATCTATTTCCTATGGTTTAATGCTAATTTACTGCAAAGATTCTAGATGTAAACGAATAATTTTCAAGATTTTAATATCGGCAAATTTTAAAAATATTTGCAACTTTTTACAAGTTTTTTTTAATCTTTTTTTATTTTCTTTTATCGTTTTTTGGCACCAGAGTCCTAGGGACCTCCTCCAAGGTTTGATGATAAACTATTGCATAGCTTCTAGAGATAACGGAATGGTTATAAATTTTTTAATCACTCCCGTTTTAGCAATTTTTTTGATTAAATTTAGTTTTATTTTTCAAATTTTTGGAAAGTTATTATTATGTTCCAAATTTATGAACTTTTATGAGCCACTGAAACTACTTAAAGCTTCAAATAGGGATAATGGATAGTGTCCTGAGACAATGAAATGACTTTAAAAATTTTAATTTCTTGATTTTTAGCAAGATTTTGTTAATATTTGCAATTACTTTCAAAATTTTTGATTATTTTTGTCCTTTTCTGAGTTTAACGATCATTACTGGCCAACGAAGTTTTGCAGATGGGTTACATGACATAACTCCAGAGAAAAAAATACTTTTAAACATTTTCACAGTGAAACCTGAAGCTTTTCTTTTAAATTTTTCAATATTTTAAAATCATCAAAATTTATCTGTTTTTCATTTAATTTATTTTTTAACAAGGCCAGAAAACTAAAAGTTGCAGTGTCGAATCAAGCTAAAGCCAGTCTCAAAAAAAACCTTGGCTAGCTACTGACGAAGTCAACAGCTCGCCTGTCGTTTGAGAGCAATTCGCCCGACGTTAGTCCTTTATGTTTTATCTCATTGCTTCAATTTGAGTGTAAAGTTTTATTGAAATCCACATATTAAAAGTCATCAAAAATCATAAAAAGTTATTGCGTAATCATAGTGTTTGCAGGACAAAAAATAAAAAACCTGAGCTCCCCAGTAATACGTGTTGCAACCTCTACTCTACAGTTGTTTTTGCAATTACAATATTATAATACTCTGCAATTATTATTTTGCAGAGATCAAATTTCGTCGACTCCTCCTAGGACAACTAGGATTTCTACTTTTCTCTGCAGGAGGAAATAATGAACTCAAATCAGCGTTTGGAAATAAAATTTATAGCAACTCGCCGCTGCTATCTGTTGCTCAAGGACTTTTCAAACTGGAACAACAAAATAGAAAGTCAGAACGTTATTTTCGTAAGAAACTCAATTCTGAATTTAACAGAAATTTTGATGAAGTGTTCAGTTTTATTCTGACACTATATTTCAGACGCTTGCTTCCTATATGAAAAACGCAGTAACTTCAAAAATCAAACACATCAAAGTTCAAAAGTTTCAGCACATTGCTTGTAAGAGAGCACGTCTAAAGGTTAAAAAGGCTCTCTTCCTCAGCTTAGAGTGGAAATCAATTCACTTTTATCTGGATATTCAGGTGGCTTTTAACATTATTGATCATTTCATTTTCCATTCTCATTTTGCTTCAATTGGAGAATAAATTTTCATTAAATGTAACTTATCTGGCCGCTCACTGAAGGCTTTGAGTAAAGATGCTGTTTGAAAAGTACAAAAAATGGTAGACCTCATTGTTCAGTTTTGCGTCCCTTCTGCTGTTACCTATATACCGCTTGAGATTATTTGTGAACAGTTGAGTGTAGGGTATCGCTTTTATGCTGATAATAGTTTTTATTTTGTGGCAAGCAAAAATGGGACACAGGCTGCTTGCAAATCTGTCTTATATTCTTTTCCCAAGTGATTCTTTTCCCAAGTGATTTTGTGGAGCGAAGCAAATATAGAACAGAGATAAAACGGCGTTTGTGTTTGTTTGCTTAAAAAATGTTCATTGCAAGAATATGGTACGTTTTGACCGAATAATTGCCCATAAATTTTAAAGGTTTTAAGTTTTGACACGCATAACAGCTGTTCTTCTTCAAACATACTGGTTTTTTTGCTCAAAATTTTAATTTTTTTGTGCAATTTGTACTTTATCAGTAATTCAGTGAACTGATATTCGTATTTTTTACAAACCACGGTAGGGCATTGGTAATTTTGCAGCCACGATTTTGTAAATCTTACTGACGAAGACCTCCTAAATATCAGGCAAAGAAAAAAGCGCAAAAAGAACTCAGCGTCTAGATTACTTCTCCGAATTTTACCAGGAATAATAACTTCCAGTTATATGAAACTGTTACACTAGTTAGCTTCTCAAAAAAGCTTTCTTTTCAAAATTACTCTTTTTTTGGCTTCGTATAGTTCAGCTGCATGCAAGAGTCTCATCACAGCAATTGTAGTTTATAAAAAAAAGTTTACCCGATGTCAATATGAATGATTAAAATCTAACCGTACACACTCTATGAAAAAAAAATTTCGAGAATTAGAAAAGTGCTGAAACCTAAAGTAGAAAAATAAAGAATGCTAAAAAAGTAATTATCAAAACAATTAACAATTGTAATAATAATAATAAAAGTAAGAAAATAATCATAAAATTAGCAAAAAAGATAAGAAAATAATAGAAAAGATAAATTAAATAATAAAAAAACAGTAATAATATTAATAATAAATAAAATAACAGTATGAATAATAATATTAATCGTATATAAAAATTCTTTAAAATAATAAAATATTTCAAAAAAACTATGTGAGACAGCTACACAAGTTGGCGTTTCAAATGCGTTATCTACGTAAAATTACCTTTTTTCGAGCTCTGTATAGTTCAACTGCATGTAAGAATCTCATATCAGCAATTGAAGTTTATCGGAAAAAAAGTTTCCCGATAACAATATGACCAAAATCTAAGGGTACCAAGTCTAAAAAATTTCATTTTTGAAGCATTGAAATTTGCGTAAACATACAACAGTAATATATATAATAGTTTAAAAAAGTAATAACAAAAATAAAAGTAATAAAAGTAAAAATAATAATTTAAAGCAAATTATCAACATTTACAATAAAAAACAATAATAAACAATAACTAATAATAGTAAAAATAAAAATAGTGAGCAAAATAGTAAGACAAGCTTTCTAGTGATACCAGTCTCAACTCGATCGATCGGCCAAAATTGACTGAACAGAAAAAATCCATTTGAGTGTATTGTTCCTTCGCCCTCAAGAGGGGTCGGAACAAAAAGGCTCCCTTCCTCAGCTTAGAGTGGAATTCAATTCACTTTTATCTTGATATTCAGGCGACATTTAAAATTAATGATCATTTCATTTTTCATTCTCATTTTGCTTCAAATGGATGGGTTACATGACAGAACTCCAGAGAAAAAATACTTTTAAACATTTTTTCAGTAAAATATGAAGCTTTTCTTTTAAATTTTGCAATATTTTAAGATCATCAAAATTTATCAGTTTCTAATTTGAATTATTTTTTAACAAGGCTAGAAAACTAAAAGTTGCAGAGTCGAATCAAGCTAAATCTAGCCTCAAAAAAATTCCTTGGCTAGCTACTGACGAAGTCAACAGCTCGCCTGTTGTTTGAGAGCAATTCGCCCGACGTTAGTCCTTGATGTTTTATCTCATTGCTTCAATTTGAGTGTAAAGTTTTATTGAAATCCACATATCAAAAGTCATAAAAAATTTTACGTAATCATAGTGTTTGCAGGACAAAAATGACGGAGCTCCCCAGTAATACGTGTTGCAACATCTACTCTACAATTGTTTTTGCAATTACAATATTATAATACTCCGCAATTATAATTTTGCAGAGATCAAATTTCGTCGACTCCTCCTAGGACAACTAGGATTCCTCTCTGCAGGAGGAAATAATGAACTCAAATCGGCGTTTGAAAATGAAATTTATAGCAACTCGCCACTGTTTTCTGTTGCTCAAGGATTTGTCCAACTGGAACAACAAAATAGAAGGTCAGAACCTTATATCCGTAAGAAACTCAATTCTGAATTTAACAGAAATTTTGATCTTCAACAAAGTTTCAACACATTGCCTGTAAGAGAGCACGTCTAAAGGTTAAAAAGGCTCTCTTCCTCAGCTTAGAGTGGAAATCAATTCACTTTTACCTGGATATTCAGGTGGCTTTTAACATTATTGATCATTTCATTTTTCATTCTCATTTTGCTTCAATTGGAGAATAAATTTTCATTAAATGTAACTTATCTGGCCGCTCACTTAAGGCTTTGAGTAAAGATGCTGTTTGAAAAGTACAAAAAATGGTAGACCTCATTGTTCAGTTTTGCGTCCCTTCTGCTGTTACCTATATACCGCTTGATATTATTTTTGAACAGTTGAGTGTAGGTTATCGCTTTTATGCTGATAATAGTTTTTGTTTTGTGGCAAGCAAAATTGGGACACAGGCTGCTTGCAGATCTGTCCTAATGTTCTTTTCCCAAGTAATTTTGTGGATCGCTTTTTTTTGCAATTTGTACTTTATCAGTAATTCAGTGAACTGATATTTGTCATTTTTACAAACCACGGTAGGGCATTAGTAATTTTGCAGCCACGTTTTTGTAAATCATACTGACGAAGACCTCCTAAATATCAGGCAAAGAAAAAAGCGCAAAATGAACTCAGCGTCTAGATTAATTCTCCGAATTTCACCATGAATAATAACTTCCAGTTATATGAAACCGTTACACTAGTTAGCTTCCCAAAAGAGCTTTCTTTTCAAAATTACTGTTTTTTTGGCGTCGTATAGTTCAGCTGCATGCAAGAGTCTCATCACAGCAATTGTAATTTAATGAAAAAAAGCTTACCCGATGTCAATATGAATGACTAAAATCTAACCGTACACACTCTATGAAAAAAAATTGGAGAATTTGAAAAGAGCTGAGACCTAAAATAGAAATATAAAGAATGCTAGAAGGGTAATTATGAAAACAATTAACAATTGTAATCATAATAATAAAAGTAAGAAAATAATCATAAAATTAGCTAAAAAGATAAGAAAATAATAAAAAAAGATAAATTAAATAATAAAAAAACAATAATAATATTAATAATAAATAAAAAAACAGTAAGAATAATAATATTAATCGTACATAAAAATTCTTTAAAATAATAAATTATTTAAAAAAAACTATATGAGACAGCTACACAAGTTGGCGTTTCAAATGCGTTATCTATGTAAAATTACCTTTTTTCGAGCTCTGTATAGTTCAACTGCATGTAAGAATCTCATATCAGCAATTGAAGTTTATCGGAAAAAAGATACCCGATAACAATATGACCAAAATCTAAGGGTACCAAGTCTAAGAAATTTCAATTTGAAGCACTGAAATTTGCGTAAACATACAACAGTAATATGAATAATAGTTTAAAAAAGTAATAACAAAAATAAAATTAATAAAAGTAAAAATAATAATAGTAAGCAAATTATCAACATTTACCATAAAAAACAACAATAAACAATAACTAATAATAGTAAAAATAAAAATAGTGAGCAAAATAGTAAGACAAGCTTTCTAGTGATACCAGTCTCAACTCGATCGATCGGCCAGAATTGACTGAACAGAAAAAATCCATTTGAGTGTATTGTTCCTTCGCCCTCAAGAGGGGTCGGAACAAAAAGGCTCCCTTCCTCAGCTTAGAGTGGAATTCAATTCACTTTTATCTTGATATTCAGGTGACATTTAAAATTGATGATCATTTCATTTTTCGTTCTCATTTTGCTTCAATTGGATGGGTAACATGACAGAACTCCAGAGAAAAAAATACTTTTAAACATTTTCTCAGTAAAATATGAAGCTTTTCTT
This sequence comes from Convolutriloba macropyga, assembly GCF_964194025.1. Classification (NCBI taxonomy): domain Eukaryota; kingdom Metazoa; phylum Xenacoelomorpha; order Acoela; family Convolutidae; genus Convolutriloba; species Convolutriloba macropyga. The sequence continues at coordinate 19,799 of NW_027451112.1, read as the reverse complement.
TGAAATTTTTTGCAAGATTTTAAAATCATCAATATTTATCAGTTTCTAATTTGATTTATTTTTTAACAAGGCTAGAAAACTAAAAGTTGCAGAGTCGACGCAAGCTAAATCTAGCCTCAAAAAAACTTTGGCTAGCTACTGACGAAGTCAACAGCTCGCCTGTCGTTTGAGAGCAATTCGCCCGACGTTAGTCGTTTATGTTTTATCTCATTGCTTCAATTTAAATGTAAAGTTTTATTGAATTCCACATATCAAAAGTCATAAAAAGTTTTGCGTAATCATAGTGTTTGCAGGACAATAACGCCGGAGCTCCCCAGTAATACGTGTTGCAACATCTACTCTACAATTATTTTTGCAATTACAATATTATAATACTCTGCAATTATAATTTTGCAGAGATCAAATTTCGTCGACTCCTCCTAGGACAACTAGGATTCCTAGGATTCCTACTTTTCTCTGCAGGAGGAAATAATGAACTCAAATCGGCGTTTGGAAATTAAATTTATAGCAACTCGCCGCTGTTTTCTGTTGCTCAATGATTTGTCCAACAGCAAAAACAAAATAGAAGGTCAGAACCTTATTTCCGTAAGAAACTCAATTCTGAATTTAACATAAATTTTGATGTTCAACAAAGTTTCAACACATTGCCTGTAAGAGAGCACGTCTAAAGGTTAAAAAGTCTCTCTTCCTCAGCTTAGAGTGGAAATCAATTCACTTTTATCTGGATATTCGGGTGGCTTTTAACATTATTGATCATTTCATTTTTCATTCTCATTTTTCTTCAATTGGAGAATAAATTTTCATTAAAAATAACTTATCTGGCCGCTCACTGAAGGCTTTGAGTAATGATGCTGTTTGAAAAGTACAAAAAATGGTATACCTCATTGTTCAGTTTAGCGACCCCTTCACTGCTACCTATATACCGCTTGATATTATTTTTGAACAGTTGAGTGTAGGTTATTGCTTTTATGCTGATAATAGTTTTTATTTTGTGGCAAGCAAAATTGGGACACAGGCTGCTTGCAGATCTGTCTTAATGTTCTTTTCCCAAGTGTTTTTGTGGATCGCTTTTTTGTGCAATTTGTACTTTATCAGTAATTCAGTGAACTGATATTTGTCATTTTTACAAACCACGGTAGGGCATTGGTAATTTTGCAGCCACGATTTTGTAAATCTTACTGACGAAGACCTCCTAAATATCAGGCAAAGAAAAAAGCGCAAAAAGAACTCAGCGTCTAGATTACTTCTCCGAATTTTACCAGGAATAATAACTTCCAGTTATATGAAACTGTTACACTAGTTAGCTTCTCAAAAAAGCTTTCTTTTCAAAATTACTCTTTTTTTGGCTTCGTATAGTTCAGCTGCATGCAACAGTCTCATCACAGCAATTGTAGTTTATAAAAAAAAGTTTACCCGATGTCAATATGAATGATTAAAATCTAACCGTACACACTCTATGAAAAAAAAATTTCGAGAATTAGAAAAGTGCTGAAACCTAAAGTAGAAAAATAAAGAATGCTAAAAAAGTAATTATGAAAACAATTAACAATTGTAATAATAATAATAAAAGTAAAAAACTAATCATAAAATCAGCAAAAAAGATAAGAAAATAATAAAAAAGATAATTTAAATAATAAAAAAACAATAATAATATTAATAATAAATAAAATAAGAGCAAGAATAATAATATTAATCGTATATAAAAATTCTTTAAAATGATAAAGCTTAGAGTGGAATTCAATTCACTTTTATCTTGATATTCAGGTGGCATTTAAAATTAATGATCATTTCATTTTTCATTCTCATTTTGCTTCAGTTGGATGGGTTACATGACAGAACTCCAGAGAAAAAAATACTTTTAAACATTTTCACAGTAAAACATGAAGCTTTTCTTTGAAATTTTGCAATATTTTAAAATCATCAAAATTTATCAGTTTCTAATTTGATTTATTTTTTAACAAGGCTAGAAAACTAAAAGTTCCAGAGTCGACTCAAGCTAAATCTAGCTTCAAAAAGTTTTGGCTAGCTACTGACGAAGTCAACAGCTTGCCTGTTGTTTGAGAGCAATTCGCCCGGAGTTAGTCGTTTATGTTTTATCTCATTGCTTCAATTTAAGTGTAAAGTTTTATTGAATTCCACATATCAAAAGTCATAAAAAGTTTTGAGTAATCATAGTGTTTGCCGGACAAAAACACCGGAGCTCCCCAGTAATACGTGTTGCAACATCTACTCTACAATTGTTTTTGCAATTACAAAATTATATTACTCTGCAATTATAATTTTGCAGAGATCAAATTTCGTCGACTCCTCCTAAGACAACTAGGATTCCTACTTTTCTCTTTAGGAGGAAATAATGAACTCAAATCGGCGTTTAGAAATGAAACTTATAGCAACTCGCCGCTGTTTTCTGTTGCTCAATGATTTGTCCAACTGGAACAACAAAATAGAAGGTCAGAACCTTATTTCCGTAAGAAACTCAATTCTGAATTTAACAGAAATTTTGATGTTCAACAAAGTTTCAATACATTGCCTGTAAGAGAGCACGACTAAAGGTTAAAATGTCTCTCTTCCTCAGCTTAGAGTGGAAATCAATTCACTTTTATCTGGATATTCGGGTGGCTTTTAACATTATTGATCATTTCATTTTTCATTCTCATTTTGCTTCAATTGGAGAATAAATTTTCATTAAATGTAACTTATCTGGCCGCTCACTGAAGGCTTTGAGTAAAGATGCTGTTCGAAAAGTACAAAAAATGGTATACCTCATTGTTCAGTTTTTCGACCCCTTCACTGCTACCTATATACCGCTTGATATTATTTTTGAACAGTTGAGTGTAGGTTATCGCTTTTATGCTGCAAGAGTCTCATCACAGCAATTGTAGTTTAATGAAAAAAAGTTTACCCGATGTCAATATGAATGACTAAAATCTAACCGTACACACTCTATGAAAAAAAAATTTCGAGAATTTGAAAAGTGCTGAAACCTAAAATAGAAATATAAAGAATGCTAAAAAAGTAATTATGAAAACAATTAACAATTGTAATAATAATAATAAAAGTAAGAAAATAATCATAAAATTAGCAAAAAAAGATAAGAAAATAATGAAAAAGGTAAATTAATTAATAAAAAAACAATAATAATATTAATAATAAAATTACAATAAAAATAATAATATTAATCGTATACAAAATAATAAAACGATGAGATTCTCACATGCAGCTGAACTATACAGAGCTGGAAAAAAGTAAAATTACTTTTTTCCAGCTCTGTATAGTTCAGCTGCATGTGAGAATCTCATCTCGTGGCGTCATAGCCGAGAGGTAAGGTGTGTGATTCACAACCAAATTATCGAGAGATCAATCCCCTGCCTCCATGAAGCTGTCTGTGTAAGGATGAGCTCTTACTTAACCATAGCTTCAAGTTGATCATAGCCTGACCAATGTTGGCTGCAATGATGGTACCACGTGAAAGTTTCAGACGCAAAAAAGTGGCCATAGTCACCAAAAAAGAGCAATGTTGATCATAAAAAGAACAGTCTGAAATGTGGGGAATAATAAAAAAAGGGCAGCTGAGAACAGGCCGCTGTGGCTTTATGCTGTTCCGCTGTGATTACGCAGGAACAAATTATTTTTATTATTTTATCTGAGCAATTGAAGTTTATCGGAAAAAAGTTTCCCGATAACAATATGACCAAAATCTAAGGGTACCAAGTCTAAGAAATATTTTTTGTAAGACATTGAATTAAAATAAAAACGAAAATAAAAATAATAATAGTAAAAATAATAATAGTAAGTAAAGAAGGCGGCTCGGTAATGTGCGATGGCACATAAGGTTCCGACCCCGCCCATCCACAATTTTGGCATAATTGTCTACCAAATGAGGAACAGATAGGAAAACCCAAAAATTATTTTTTGCGAATCCCAAAAAAGTCCAAGTCTTTTTCAAAAAATTCTGTATGAAAGATAAGATAGACTCCAAAGCAAATAACTCAGTGGAGTAAAAATTGATGCATTAGATTGCTGTTATATGTCAATATTAAGAAAGCGAGTCAAGACGAACAGCAAAATCAAACAACCACAAACATTAGTTACATCAAAAAATTTATGTCCCTCTTAAAAACTAAATTTAATAGAAAGTCAACATACCGTCAGATAAAATTAAAACTAAACAAAAATTACATATAAATCACCAGAAAACATATGCGACCAGTCCATAAAAAGGTTTGGTAACAATTATACAAAAAAGAACAAAAACAGTAAAGTAAAAAAATTAACTTATTTTTTTGAAACAGTTAACTTCAAAGTAATAAATACCATCAGGAATCAATTAGTATTACCACAAATTTACAATTAACACTGCTCCTAAAGAAGGGCATTAGGACCTGTCCCTGTTCATTTTTTAAAGCGGCTAAAAAGAACAACAAAAAAAAACAAAATTTCAATTGAAACTTGCCAGAAAACGCTGTCAAAACCGTGAAGCCAGATTTTGGCACTCAAAATATATTTGATTGTGCCTTCTTCAAACAGCTATAATGTAGTTTGTGGCCATTCAATTGTAAGATTAGGTAACAAGTAGACAAAAAAGTGAAGTGCTAAAGTATGTAATACTTTTAATTTCTTTTTCGAAACAAAATTACATTCAATGTCATAAAAGGCATTAATTACAAAAACAGCTATTTAATTAGGGTCGTTTATTCATGAAAAAGAAACCCTCAAGACCTGTAATTATCCAAAATATTTCTTGCATCTACAAAAAGAACGTCAATTATGACAAAATCAAATTAATTTACTTTTTTTTGTGAAAAACCGGTGTCGAAGCCAGTAAGGTCATAACAAATTCTTTAAAAAAAGATTTGGGGACCAATCCGTTTTGTTCCCTTGACACCCATAATGTCATCTATGACCAGTAATTAATTAACGAGATTAGGTAACAAAAAGAAACATAAAAAGAACAAAATTGCGAAGTTAAAAAGTTTTTTTTTTAAATTTTGGAAAACGATTGTTTTCAAAGTCATGAAAGCCATCAGCTATCAACTTATATCAGAATATCGGTTCTTCTATTCTTCCATGAAAAGCCAATGAAAGCTATCACTCTACAGGAAATTTCATACGACCGAAACGACAAAGTATAAATGACAGTTAGAGACAAAATTAAAAAATTCAATTGATTTCTTCAAGAAAGAGGCGTCGAGGCCGTTAAAACGATTATGTATATCTTTCAAGATTTTAATATCTTCAATTGTGTCTTATTCTCAATGCTAATAAGGTGACATGGAACTGTCAATAATGTGATAATGTGACAAAATTAGAAAACGTGAAAAACTGGCAAATATCAAAACAAACAAAAATCTGAAATCTTGTAGTATTAAAGCCAGAAAACAATAACTTCAGGCTTAAAACTGCAACCGAGAATAAATGTTAACTCAGTAGAAAGAAGAAGCAGTCTTTCTTTGCTGACACTAAGCTGGAAGTTGAGCAAATTAAGAAAAAAATAGAGGAAAAGTTAATTAAGCCATTACTTATTGAAAAGTGTAATTATTTTTAAAAAAAGAAACGACCATAAACTTTCAATTAAAAAACTAAATGCATTAGCTTGGAGGTGCTTAGCAAGCGAATTGGTTGGACTTATCACTCCTGAGCTTTGATTTGATATGTTCTGTTCTTTATTATTAAAAAAAAGTCTTTTTTTAAAAAAAAAAGACCGACTGATTACAACCCGATTTTTTTTGGATTGTAACAGTCCAAGAATGGCCCAAAACTAGCCCTGCTAATATTAATTGTCCGTTAGGAACAATTGATTTTTCAAATGTTGTAGATATAGATAATTGGTTAGTTGAAAACTCAAAATATATTCTGCATTTTTGATAATCAGCGAGTAAAGTTAGCGAAAAACGGCAAAGTTTTAACTACAGTGCACTCTCAGCAGACTCTGAAGTAGAAATAGCCCCCCTCTGAGTCTACAAAGATTGTATGAGTGTTGTTTGGGGGTGTACTGTCGGCAAATTTAATCAAAATGAACTAAAGTAGCTTATTTCGTGCTGTTTTTGATGAAAAAGGCTAAATTTTGAAATGTTTATCCAGATTTTTTGACCAAAAAAATAAAATCAAAACAATCAACAATGCTTGTTCGTCTTCAAAAATGAAATCAACGACACTATTCTTAAAAATTATAACAAATTTTGCCAAAATTGACGAAAATTTAGGCAAAAATTCCGGAAAATGTGAATAAAAACAACGTGAATTCACTCTTCTTTTCTCAGAAGTTTAAACCTCGATAACTCCCTGTAGAAAACGAAAATTAAAAAAATCTTTTTAATTTCATATTCTACGCTGGACGAGCTTTCTAATGATACCAGTCTCAACTCTCTACGATGAATATATCGAGCGGCGAAAATTCACGGAACAAAAAAAAAACCAGTTGAGTATATAGTTCCTCCCCCCTCAAGAGGGTCGGAACAATTATCAACACTTACAATAAAAAACAATAATAAACAATAATTAATTATAGTAAAAACAAAAAATAGTGAGCAAAATATTAAGAACATTAACAATCTTAAACAATAATATTAAAGATGAAAATAATTATAATGATGTTATAAGTTTAATAACATTAATTATAAAAAAATTAAAATTTTTATATTAATAATTTTCTTAATAGTAAAATTCAAAAAAAAATGAGCATAATAATGTACCTTGAAATATGTTAACAAACATTTTATAATAAGGATGTTTTTAGTGGGATCAATGGCATTATTACTGATATCAACAAAAATCAAAATAAAATTGCTAGAAACAATTTTTTTAAAAAAACGTGTGATCTTCTGCATAGTTTTTAGAAGGCTAATGACGAACACTCACTAACACTCACTAGCATGCCACAACACTGAACAAAAGCAGCTAATGTATCTTGAAAGGCGTTATTACAAAAACAGATATCACCGAATGTTCATCAACGGAAGCCATTCAACCAACCAGTTCCTACAGTATTTGAAAAAAAATTTGCAGTCCTCCTAAATTGGATACTGTTGGCTTTTTCAAATATGTTTTTTGCGCAAATTGAGGCTATCCATATAGTATGAACTAAAAATAATTTTTTTGAGGTTGTCCTTGAATCAAAGAATTTCAGCCAATACTGAATTTTGAATGCAGTTGCACGTTTTGTTTGATGCAAACCTGGTTGTTAGCCTATAAAAAATTACTGATTTACGACAGGTCTATACTAATTTTTCCATTCCCCTGACAGGTTTCTTAAAAGATCCTAGACGATTCTAAACGCAAATGATCTTCAGCTAATTGAATGTAATTACCTTGAAAACTTTTCTCATTTCACTATTTTTTTGTCCTATACCGTCATTTCAAGTGAAGGTGTAAATTATTCTGATTGAAACCTTTTTCAAAATTATAATTTATTCACTGTCTTAGTATTTTTATTACCTTGAAAATGAGGCTGTTCGTTCTCACAGGAAAAAGAGCATTTTGTCTCTCCTATTGGTCTTGTCATACACGAATCTTCATAAATCATTGCTGTGAAATCTCATTTGATGTCATATTCAGCGCATTTAGATTTATTTCACGTATTATTTCTACTCTTTAAATAAAGTTACTTAGTTACTTCCCGTATGCTGAGATAATTATCTGCTCAGACAAGTTAATTCTGTAAATCAGGCAGATTTTTTAACCTTCTTGCGCGCATCCTGTTCAGTTCTTCAATCAAAACCTTGATGTCGCCGTGCACAAAATTGTTCCTAAACAAAACTCTAGTGGAAACAAATTCAATCCATCTGCAATTCTTGCCGGGAAAGCATGCTAATAAAAGTTGTGTAGTGCTTACGCTCCGTTAAATACACTGAATAAAATTTTTTGAACGAAATGGTGCAGTCATTAAACAACGAACGAACCCTCCAGGGGTTGGTTCTTTCTCGGAAAAATCTTTGCGAGATCCTTTTCTCGGCTGGGAAAATGGAGACCTTCATTCAAGGTCGCTGTATTAGCGAAAGCAATTATTAAACAAGACACATGGCTTGGCCTAAAACTAAAAATTTGGCAATTGTCTTTTGAATCTTTCTATAATGAGACAACTTCAGGATAGTCAGCCATTTCAGAGAAAAATGCTGGAAACGCATAACAGAAGATGAATTGGCATGACATATGTCAACGAATTCTGTCAGAGTTAGGGTTTTGTGTTGCAACAAGCCTTGGACACTTACGAATTCAAAACATTGTTGGCGTAATTGAATTTCGGGTGAGAAAGCAGACGTTATTTCATTTGTAAGTAGTAAGTTAGAAGTAAAGATAATAGTGGAAGCCTTTATTCGGCCAGGAAATATCACGTTTCCGAGACATTTTCTTCTAATCACAGACTAACTAAAGAGGAAGATGTTGGACAAGTTTTAGGGAAAGCCTATGCAGATAGTTTAAAGTTTCAACTTTGAGAACAAAGAGAGACAGCTCATCAGCAAAAATTATAGCAAATTGACAGAACCTGACGTCCAAAACGAACTACACAGAAAACCGAGGAAACACAGAAAACTCAGAAAAAAACCACTGAAATGCTGAAGTATTTATTCCCTCACAAAAGTTAATACTGTAAATTAGGCAGAATTTTTATCTGTTTGTGCGCATTCTGTTCAGTTCTCCAATCGCAATCTTTATCTCGCTCTGCGTTTGCCCCAAACAAAATTCTAGTGATAGCTTTCCGGCAAAGCTTGCTAGCAAAAGTTATGTAGAGTTTAAGCTCCGTTACATACAGTGAATAAAATTTCTCGATGCAGTCATTAAAAATTAAACGAATCCTCTAGGGGTTAGTTCTTTCTCGGAAAATTCTGCGCATGATCCTTTTCTCGGCTGGGAAAACAAAGATCTTTATTCAAATTCGCCGTTTTAGCGAAAGCAATTATTATACTAGGCACTTTGCTTGGCATAAAAGCCAAAAATATGCAATTGTCTTTTGAACCTCTCTATGATGAGTCGATTTCAGGATAGTCAGCGGTTTGAGAATGCTATGCCAGAAACGCATAACAAAAGGTGAATTGGCATGACAATTATATCAACGATTTGTCGGAGTACGGTTTTTGTGTGGCAACAAGCCTTGGGCACTTACGAATCAAGTTAAGTGTTGGTGTATATGAGTTTCGGGTGCGAAAACAGACGTCATTTCAATTGCTAGTAATAAGTTAAAAGTAGAAGTTAGTATTGGAAGCATTTTTGGACCAAGAAATATCACGTTTTATTGACACCTTCTTCAAACCACAAACTAACTAAAGAACAAGATCTTGGACAACTCATCAGAGTTAAATTATAACAAAATTGACTGGCCCTGAAGTCTAAAACGAACTACTCAAGACAACCGTAGATGCACAGAAAACTCCAAAAGGAAATCACAGAAACGCTGAACTAATTATCTGCTCAGACTAGTTAATTCTGTAAATCAGGTAGATTTTTTACCCTGTTGCGCGCATCCTGTTCAGATTTTCAATCGCAACCTATATCTCGCTCTGCGTTTGCCCTAATCAAAATTCTAGTGAAAGCTTTCCGGCAAAGCTTGCTAAAAAAACTTATGTAGACTTTAAGCTCCTTTACATTCAGTGAATAGAATTTCTCGAACGAAATGATGCAGTCATTAAGAATTAAACGAATCCCCTAGGGGTTGGTTCTTTCTTGGAAAATTCTGCGCAAGATCCTTTTCTCGGCCGGGAAAACAAAGATCTTTATTCAAATTCGCAGTATTAGCGAAAGCAATTATTATACTAGGCACATTGCTTGGCATAAAACCCAAAAATATGCAATTGTCTTTTGAACCTCTCTATGATGACACGATTTCAGGATAGTCAGCGGTTTGAGAATGCTATGCCAGAAACGCATGACCAAAGGTGAATTGACATGACAAATATATCAACGAATTGTCGGAGTACGGTTTTTGGGTGGCAACTAGCCTTGGGTACTAATGAATCAAATTGAGTGTTATTGTATATGAGTTTCGGGTGAGAAAACAGACGTCATTTCCATTGCTAGTAGTAAGTTAAAAGTAGAAGTTAGTAATGGAAGCATTTTTGGACCAAGAAATATCACGTTTTATTGACACGTTCTTCTAACCACAAACTAACTAAAGAACACGATCTTGGACCACTCATCAGAATCAAATTATAACAAAATTGACTGACCCTGAAATCCAAAACGAACTACTCAAGAAAACCGTAGATGCACAGAAAACTCCAAAAAGAAACCACCGAAATACTTAACCAATTATCTGCTCAGACAGGTTAATTCTGTAAATCAGGTAGAATTGTTACACTGTTGTGCGCATCTTGTTCAAATTTTCAATCAAAATCTTTATCTCGCTCTGCGTTTTCCCCATACAAAATTCTTGTGAAATTTTTCGGGCAAAGCTTGCTAACAAAAGCTATTTAGAGTTTAAGCTCCGTTAAATACACTAAAAATAATTTTTCGAACGAAATGGTGCAGTCATTAGACAACAAACGAACCCTCCAGGAGTTGGTTCTTTCTCGGACAATTCTTTGCGAGATCCTTCTCTCGGCTGGGAAAACAAAGATCTTTATTCAAATTCGCCGTATTAGCGAAAGCAATTATTAAACTGGGCACATTGCTTGGCATAAAACCCAAAAATATGCCATTGTCTTTTGAACCTCTCTATGATGAGTTGATTTCAGGATAGTCAGCAGTTTGAGAATGCTATGCCAGAAACGCATAACAGAAGATGAATTGGCATGACATATGCCAACGAATTCTGTCGGAGTACGGGTTTTGTGTAGCAACAAGCCTTGGACACTTACAAATTCAAAACATTGTTGGCGTAATTGAATTTCGGGTGAGAAAGCAGACGTTATTTCGTTTGTAAGTAGTAAGTTAGAAGTAAAGATAATAGTGGAAGCCTTTATTCGGCCAAGAAATATCACGTTTCCTAGACATTTTCTTCTAATCACAGACTAACTAAAAAAGAAGATCTTGGACAACTTTTAGGGAAAGCCTATGCACATAGTTAAAAATTTTAACTTTGAGAACAAAGAGAGACAGCTCATCAGAAAAAAATTAGAACAAAATTGATTGAACTTGACGTCCAAAACGAACTACTCAAAAAACCGTGGAAATACAGAAAACTCAGAAAAAACCAATGAAATGCTAAAGTTTTTATTCCCTCACACAAGTTAATTCCGTAAATCAGGCAGAATTTTTACCTGCTTGTGCGCATTCTGTTCAGTTCTCCAATCGCAATCTTTATCTCGCTCTGCGTTTGCCCTAATCAAAATTCTAGTGAAAGCTTTCCGGCAAAGCTTGCTAAAAAAAGTTATGTAGACTTTAAGCTCCTTTACATTCAGTGAATAGAATTTCTCGAACGAAATGATGCAGTCATTAGGAATTAAACGAATCCTCTAGGGGTTGGTTCTTTCTTGGAAAATTCTGCGCAAGATCCTTTTCTCGGCCGGGAAAACAAAGATCTTTATACAAATTCGCAGTATTAGCGAAAGCAATTATTATACTAGGCACATTGCATGGCATAAAACACAAAAATATGCAATTGTCTTTTGAACCCCTCTATGATGCGACGATTCAGTATAGTCAGCGGTTTGAGAATGCTATGCCAGAAACGCATAACAAAAGGTGAATTAGCATGACAAATATCAACGAATTGTCGGAGTACGGTTTTTGTGCGGTAACAAGCCTTGGGAACTTACGAATCAAATTGAGTGTTGGTTTATATGAGCTTCGGGTGCGAAAACAGAAGTCATTTCAATTGCTTGTGGTAAGTTAAAAGTAGAATTTAGTATTGGAAGCATTTTTCGACCAAGAAATATCGCGTTTTATTGACACGTTCTTTTAACCACAAACTAACTAAAGAACAAGATATTGGCCCACTCATAGGAGTGAAATTAAAACAAAATTGACTGGCCCTGAAGTCCAAAGCGAACTACTCAAGAAAACTCCAAAAAAATCCACCGAAATGCTTAACTAATTATCTGCTCAGACAAGTTAAATCTGTAAATCAGGCAGATTTTTTACTTTGTTGTTCACATCCTGTTCAGATTTTCAAAGCTTGCCGGCAAAGCTTGCTAATAAAAGTTGCGTAGAGCTTACGCTCCGTTAAAAACAATGAATAAAATTTTTCGAACGAAATGGTTCAGTCAATAAACAACAAACGAACCCTCTAGGGGTTGGTTCTTTCTCAGAAAATTTTTTGCGAGATCCTTCTTTCAGCTGGGAAAATGGAGACCTTTATTCAAGGTCGCTGTATTAGCGAAAGCAAGTATTATACAAGACACATGGCTTGGCCTAAAACTAAAAATTTGGCAATTGTCTTTTGAATCTCTCTCTGATGAGACGATTTCAATATAGTCAGCGGTTTGAGAATGCTATGCCAAAAACGCATAACAAAAAGTGAATTGGCATGACATATGTCAACGAAAGGTCGTAGTACGGTTTTTGTGTGGCAACAAGCCTTGGGCACTTACGAATCAAATTGAGTGTTGGTGTATATGAGTTTCAGGTGAGAAAACAGACGTCACTTCAATTTTTAGTAATCAGTTAGAAGTAGAAGTTAGTATTGGAAGCATTTTTTCGACCAAGAAGCACAACTTTTTATTGAGGCGTTCTTCTAACCACAAACTAACTAAAGAACACGATCTTGGACCACTCATCAGAATCAAATTATAACAAAATTGACTGAACCTGAAATCCAAAACGAACTGCTCAAGAAAACCGTAGATGCACAGAAAACTCCAATTGGAAACCACCGAGAAGCTTAACTAATTATCTGCTCAGACAAGTTAATTCTGTAAATCAGGGAGATTTTTTTACTTTGTTGTACGCACCCTGTACAGATTTTCAAAGCTTGCCGGCAAAGCTTGCTAATAAAAGTTGTGTAGTGCTTAGGCTTCGTTGAAAACACTGAATGAAATTTTGGAACGAAATGGTGCAGTCATTAAACATCAAACGAACCCTCTAGGGGTTGGTTCTTTCTCAAAAAATGTTTTGCGAGATCCTTCTTTCAGCTTGGAAAATGGAGACCTTCATTCAAGGTCGCTGTATTAGCGAAAGCAATTATTATACAAGACACATGCTTGGCCTAAAACTAAAAATTTGGCAATTGTCTTTCGAATCTCTCTATGATGAGACAAATTCAAGCTAAACAGCTATTTCGGAAAAAAATACTAGAAACGCATAACAGAAGATGAATTGGCATGACATATGTCAACGAATTCTGTCGGAGTACGGGTTTTGTGTTGCAACAAGCCTTGGACACTTACGAATTAAAATCATTGTTGGCTTAATTGAATTTCGGGTGAGAAAGCAGACGTTATTTCGTTTGTAAGTAGTAAGTTAGATGTAAAGTTAATAGTGGAAGCTTTTATTCGGCCAAGAAATATCACGTTTCCTAGACATTTTCTTCTAATCACAGACTAACTAAAGAAGAAGATCTTGGACAACTTTTAGGGAAAACCTATGCACATAGTTTAAAATTTTAACTTTGAGAATAAAGAGAGACAGCTCATCAGAAAAAAAATAGAACAAAATTGACTGAACTTGACGTCCAAAACGAACTACTCAGAAAACCGTGGAAATACAGAAAACTCGGAAAAAAATCAATGAAATGCTGAAGTTTTTTCCCTCACACAAGTTAATTCCGTAAATCAGGCAGAATTTTTACCTGCTTGTGCGCATCCTGTTCAGATTTTTAATCAAAATCTTTGTCTCACTCTGCGTTTTCCCCATACAAAATTCTAGTGAAAAAAATCAATCCCATTGCGATTCTTGCCGGCAAAGCTTACTAATAAAAGTTGTGTAGTGCTTACGCTCCGTTAAAAACACTGAATAATGTTTTTCGAACGAAACGGTGCAGTCATTAAACAACAAACGAACCCTCTAGGGGTTGGTTCTTTCTCGGAAAATTCTTTGCCAGATCCTTTTCTTGGCTGGGAAAATGGAGACCTTTATTCATGGTCGCTGTATTAGAGAAAGCAATTATTATACAAGGCAAATGGCTTGGCCTAAAACTAAAAGTTTGGCAATTGTCTTTTGAATCTTTCTATGATGAGACAACTTCAGGATAGTCAGCTATTTCAGAGAAAAATGCTGGAAACGCTTAACAAAAGATGAATTGGCATGACATATGTCAACGAATTCTGTGGGAGTACGGGTTTTGTTTTGCAACAAGCCTTGGACACTTACGAATTAAAATTATTTTTGGCGTAATTGAATTTGGGGGTGAGAAATCAGCCGTTATTTCCTTTGTAAGTAGAAAAATAGAAAAAAAATTATTAGTGGAAGCCTTTTTTCGGCCAAGAAATATCACGTTTCCTAGACATTTTCTTCTAATCACAGACTAACTAAAGAGGAAGATCTTGGACAACTTTTAGGGAAAGCCTATGCACATAGTTAAAAATTTTAACTTTGAGAACAAAGAGAGACAGCTCATCAGAAAAAAATTAGAACAAAATTGATTGAACTTGACGTCCAAAACGAACTACTCAAAAAACCGTGGAAATACAGAAAACTTAGAAAAGAAACCACTGAAATGCTGAAGTATTTATTCCCTCACATAAGTTAATTCTGAAAATCAGGCAGAATTTTTACCTGCTTGTGCTCATTCTCTTCAGTTCTCCAAACGCAATCTTTATCTCGCTCTGCGTTTGCCCTAAACAAAATTCTAGTGAAAGCTTTCCGGCAAAGCTTGCTAACAAAGGTTATGTAGAGTTTAAGCTCAGTTACAAACAGTGAATAAAATTTCTCGAACGAAATGATGCAGTCATTAAAAATTAAACGAATCCTCTAGGGGTTGGTTCTTTCTCGCAAAATTCTGCGCAAGATCCTTTTCTCGGCTGGGAAAACAAAGATCTTTTTCAAATTCGCCGTATTAGCGAAAGCAATTATTATCCTAGGCACATTGCATGGCATAAAACCCAAAAATATGCAATTGTCTTTTGAACCTCTCTATGATGAGACGATTTCAGTATAGTCAGCGGTTTGAGAATGCTATGCCAGAAACGCACAACAAAAAGTGTATTGGCATGACATATGTCAGCGAATTGTCGGAGTACGGTTTTTGTGTGGCAACAAGCCTTGGGACGTACGAATCAAATTGAAACCCAACTGAACACCGAGGGACGAGTACAAGAGCCAAGAAAATGAATTGAATTTTTAAGTGCAGAAAAATTTTTCTGCATAAGTTTTTCAATTAGCATGTGAGCAAAGTCAAGTCGGTCCTAAAAACGAAAATATACCACTAAAATTGCAAAGACAAAAACTCGATTGAAAAATTTTGAACTTCTCCCGATGTTTTCTCCCGATAAAGTTTTGAACTTCTAGAGCTGCAAGTATCTGCGAAAACGTTCAAGTAATTCAACAATATTTATTAATTTTTTGCTCATTTTAGCGGATGTAGTAGCAGTTTAGACTTCCGTGTTGTGGCACTAGGGTTAACAGCAATTTTTTGCTTGGCTGATTTGACGCTCTGTGTTGGATTGCAGTTGCACGAAAAGGTCCAAGTCCAGGAGCTGGCTCCTCAATAAGGCCTAGAGAAATGAGAAATGAACATGTAGATTCAGTTAAGTGCTTTTAGTTTAAAATATCTACAATCATATTTGTCTGTTTCGAGATAATAACTAGCAGTTGGCTGGATTGTCTCCAGAAAGTTTTTTCTGCCTCTTGTTCTCGTTTGGTCTGTGTTTATTAGCTCGAGCTATCTGGTATTGGTTTTAATTTTGTATTGACCAGGAGGATGTTGACATAATTTTCTGTGCTAGAAGCAGTCAAAAGATGCAGCTATAGTGTAGCACTACTTTTAAGGAGAGAATAAGCAGATTAATTTTTTTCAATCTGTTTCTTGTAATTCTTTTCTCAGTTATTTAGTATCCTACTGGTAGTTTTCTTCAGAAGCCTATCAATCTCTTTGTTTCTGTTTTGTTAGCGACGTTTCTTACACATAAATCATGAAATGAAATTTTGGTTCTTAACAAATTCATCTCCTATTTCTACTTGTTTTGATGACTTAAGGTTTTGCAATGGATGCACGTTCTAACACGCTTTGCGTCCGTGCAGGTATGCAGAATTTGCTTTTGAAATAGATTAGGTGTTTGAACTTTTCTCCAAAGATAAAAGTTTAGATAAATCATTTATGAGTTTAAGACGTCGGTCATAATTTAACATACTCGGCGATCCGAAACATGAATAAGTGCTGTTTGTAATCCATCAATGGTCCCTTCTCTTTTGGCTGGGTATCTGAGCACGAATTTTTATCCGGGAGATCAATTACTGTTTTTCTTGTATTCTTGTTGTATCTAAGGAGAGTTTGCATTGATTTCTTCGTAAGAGCAATTTCCTGTGTTTTGAATGTTAGCAGGCTCCGTGAATGAGACGTTTTGATGCCAACCCCCTTCCCTCCAGCTGCTCGAACTTGGTCTTGTGTACTTCTCGTTCCAAATATATAGACGAGGGTCAAGTACTTGATTGTGTACACTCCTATCGAGGGGCTAAACTGCTAGATCTCTGTGATGTTATCAATCAACACCCAA
Organism: Convolutriloba macropyga; assembly: GCF_964194025.1. Taxonomy (NCBI): domain Eukaryota; kingdom Metazoa; phylum Xenacoelomorpha; order Acoela; family Convolutidae; genus Convolutriloba; species Convolutriloba macropyga. Next base: position 3,276 of record NW_027451112.1, on the reverse strand, counting down.
ATCAGAAACTGAACACTGTTGTAGTAATTGATGACTTCAATGATCACCGTAGTAGTATTATAGTTAAATTTAGCCCAAATAATTTGATTGTTCCCAAAGTTATACCCACCAGCTGTAATCGCCTCATAAATAAGAAAATCATTGCCCTTAACTACGCTTTGTATAATTATATTGATTCTTGTGCCTTAAAGCTGTTTATTGTTTCACCCTCATTTAGGAATGTTCTGTAAAGACACCGTGCACTTCTCTTTTCATGGAAACCATGTTTTCACTATTGTTCTGTTTAACATCATTCAATACTTCAAATATCGTAGCTGCTATTACTCTCCTGTAATTAACTTAATCCAGTCCCCCTCATTTCAGCCTTCCCCATTCCTAGCCCGCAGCATGATGGCTGATCAAACCCATTGTCCACACTGCAAGGGTCCCCTACGTAGCTGAGGCGTCTTGTATCATACGTCTTATAAATATTTTCACGTGAAATGCAGTGGCCTAGCCGCAGCGAAAAAGTGGACCGAAAACTTCAGCTTCAAAAGCTGCTCTGAGGTCACCGCAACCACCGAGACAGCAGTCACAACGCCGGCACAACACAATGAGTTGACCGTTCTCGACACTGCACTCGTAGATGCTGCAACATCGCACGCCCCCAAACGTTCCGTCGCCGCTCCCCGATTGCCGTAAACACCCATCCGGTATATCTCTGACCCTCTGTGTGATACTTCCGCACTTAACTCTCAGTCGAACAAAGAACTCGGACGATGGGTCGAACAATAAGACCCACAAGCGTAGACTGCGTGCATGGCACAGCTGCAACTGCTCAGAACTGTTCTGTGAAGCCAAGGCAATCCAAATGAGAATGAATTCTAGGAACAAAAAGCAACACTCTGACCTCAAGATGTTCAACGATTTCGTGTCTCGTGGTAAGATCAGTAATGCTATTCGCGTTCTTTCGGATGAGAATAAAAGCGGCGTGCTCGCACCTACCGATCTTATAGACTGTAGACCGCTCCTCGAGATTTTATGCGACAAACATCCTGAAGGGCACCCCTTGGAGCCCAACCGCATTCAGAGCCAACATCCACGCACGCTTTTCTACCACCCCGCTGTTTTCGACAAAAATCTGTGCTAGGCTTGTCCAAAAGCATGCAATGAAGACTTATGTTGGTGCCGGGCCTTCAGGTCTTGATGCTGATGACTGGCGTAGACTACTTTCTGCTTTCGGGCAAAACTCCACGAACATGTGCAAGCTTGTTGCCAAGTTTGCTAAGAGATGGCTGGCCACGTCACTAATACCACCAGATGATTTGATTGCATACAATGGTTGTCGACTAGTGGCTCTGTATAAATGTCCAGGTGTGAGACCTATTGGTATTGGTGAAGAAATGCGTCGCATCACCGGACGCATAATCGTCGACTGCATCTGGCAAGATCTAACATCCCTCGGTGAAAACATGCAGCTGTGCCTGCGCCAGAAATTCGTTATAGAACATGCCATACATTCGCTTCGCTAAAGTTTTGATGATTCAGAAAACGAAGGAATTCTTCTAATTGATGCCAAAAACGCATTTAATGTGCTAGAGAACGTGACACCTTATGCCCATCATTGCATGTTGCCTTACAGAATTCCTATAGCTACCCGTCTCATCTCTACATCGGAAAAACGGCCATTCTGTCTCCGGAGGTTACGACAAAAGGCGATCCCCTTCCGATGGCAATGTATGGAATCGCAATCCTACCCCTAATATCAAGATTTCACAATGACTCCTTGACACAAAAAAGGTATTTTGATGATGGTATTTTCGTCGGTAAATTGAAAGATATCAAGGCACTCTTCGACAAGCTCCATCAGCTTAGTCCCAAGTACGGATATTTTGTCAATCCTCCGATGTGTTAAATGATAATAAAGACAGGACGCGAACGCCAAGCGTCAACTCAGATTGCAGGCTCGAATGTAGAAATCACGCAGGGCGCTCGAGTCCTGGGATCAGTTATCGGTAGCTCTGAGGCCAGTAAAAATTTCCTGAAAGATGCAGAAATTAAACACACAGAAAATTTGGACAGACTTGGTCAATTTGCTCTCATCTCTCCCCAGAATGCCTATGCATGTTTGACGAAGGGGGTTCAACAGAAGTTGAGCTTCTTCTCGCGTACTACACCCTCCATGGTCGGGGTTCTGGACAAGGTGGAGGAGCGGCTTGGCCGAGTCATACCGAACATCGTCGCCAAAGAAGTAATTCAAGAGGAAGGAGAACTTTTTTCTCTCCCTCTCAGAATGGGTGGGCTCAACATCGCCCTCCCACAGGATCTTCATAAGAATCTTGGGCAATCAATTGAACTCTCAAGTCCATTGGCGTCATTTAAAATTGATTCATTCCAAATTCAACAATGTGAATTGGAACAAACCAAGATCAGTCTCAGACAGAAAGCAGACAACCAACGTGAACTCATCTCGAAAAAATCCGGAATTGAAAATAGTCTACCAGAAATGAAGTATACCATCCAGCTGGCCTCAGAGAAAGGAGCAACTAGCTGGCTTAACGCGCTTGCGTTATCAAAACATGGTTTTGACTTCACGAAGACTGAGTTCCGTGATGGAATGGCACTTGGCTACACCTGGGAAGCGATGAACACGCCAGCTATATGCCCATGCGGAAAATAAATCAGCCTCGCCCATGCCCTATATTGCGCCAAAGGCGGGTATACCTACCTATGACACACCGAAATCAGAGACTGGTTTGCAAACCTGATAGATGACGTTTGCCACGATGTCCAGATAGAGCCAAAACTTCAGTCGCTCAATGGAAAAATTTTCTCGAGCAATTCAACCACTACTGATGATGACGCTCGACTGGACATCAAGGCATACGGTCTGTCGGGCTCACACTTTAATCGCATTTTCTTCGATGTGAAGATTTTCAACCCTCACCCGAAGAGCTGCCCTAAGACCATAAAAGATGCATACAAATATCACGAGAGCATCAAGCGAAATAAGTACGATGAGCGAATCCGCGAAACGGAACACAGCAGTTTCAACGCATTGGTTTTTGCTTTCTCGGGTGGTGCTGGGCCATCAGCATCGCGCGTTATGAAACATTTCGCAACCAAGATCAGCGAAAAACGCGGAGCGTCGTACGGCGACACTATAAGCTGCATCCGAACGAAAATCAGCTTCGCACTTCTGAGGAGCTGTATTCTATGTTTGAGTGGACGTTGCGCCCTCAAGCCTTGTGTTCTCAGTGAGACTTCGATTTGCGCCGTCCGTAGAACAGGGAAGGG
>NW_027451111.1:0-1000 GCF_964194025.1 Convolutriloba macropyga | reverse complement strand
GGGGTAAAATGAGGTAAGAGTTGGGCTGCCAAGGGGGGTAAAATGGTGTAAGAGTGAGGGGGTAATTTGTTCAGAGGGAGTAAAGTGATGTAAGAATTGGGCTGCCAAGGGGGGTAAAATTGTGTAAGAGTGAGGGTGTAATTTGTCCAGAGGGGGTAAAATGAGGTAAGAGTTGGGCTGCCAAGGGGGGTAAATTGGTGTAAGAGTGAGGGGGTAATTTGTTCAGAGGGGGTAAAATGAGGCAAGAGTTGGGCTGTCAAGGGGGGTTTAATGGTGTAAGAGTGAGAGGGTAATTTGTCCAGAAGGGGTAAAATTTAGTAAGAGTTGGGCTGCCAAGGGGGGTAAAATGGTGTAAGAGTGAGGGGGTAATTTGTTCAGAGGGGGTAAAGTGAATAAGAATTGGGCTGCCAAGGGGGTAAAATGGTGTAAGAGTGAGGGGTTAATTTGTCCAGAGGGGGTAAAATGAAGTAAGCGTTGGGCTGCCAAGGGGGGCAAAATGGCGTGAGAGTGAGGGGGTAATTTGTTCAGAGGGGGTAAAGTGATGTAAGAATTGGGCTGCCAAGGGGTTAAAACTGTGTAAGAGTGAGGGGGTAATTTGTCCAGAGGGGGTAAAATGAGGTAAGAGTTGGGCTGCCCAGGGGGGTAAAATGGTGTAAGAGTGAGGGGGTAATTTGTTCAGAGGGGGTAAAGTGATGTAAGAGTTGGGATGCCAAGGGGGGTAGAATGGTGTAAGAGTGAGGGGGTAACTTGTTCAGAGGGTGTAAAATGATGTAAGATTTGGGCTGCCAAGGGGTAAAATGGTGTAAGAGTTAGGGGGTAATTTGTTCAGAGGGGCTAAAGTGATGTAAGAATTGGGCTGCCAAGGGGTTAAAACTGTGTAAGAGTGAGGGGGTAATTTGTCCAGAGGGGGTAAAATGAGGTAAGAGTTGGGCTGCCCAGGGGGGTAAAATGGTGTAAGAGTGAGGGGGTAATTTGTTCAGAGGGGGTAAAGTGATGTAAG
>NW_027451110.1:37500-48000 GCF_964194025.1 Convolutriloba macropyga | reverse complement strand
TCTTCATCACATGGCGCAGTCTAGCAGATCTCCAATTGGAGTTAATTTATTCTGGGAAACGGGAGCAAACCCACCAGTTGAATGGCAACCGTGGTTAGCCACATTCAAGATGGCCGTAATGGCCCAACACAATATAGAAGTCGAAAAGCTCCTACGGCTAAAGCCAGCGCGGACAGAATTATTTTATCCAACGATGTCAACACTAGAGGAAGAACTCGATAATGAAACCCGAGAAGAATCCAGACAAAGAGAACAGCGTAACGAGAAAAGACGTGTGGACTGGGAAAATGAATGCAATATAATAGAGACAAAAGGTCCAACAGTCGATAGAATCCCCTGGGACGAAGCGGACATGAAAGTCAAGAGCTTAATTTACTTGTCCCTTGGAGCAGAGGCCTGTCGCACATTTCACCAGAGAAACCCACACACAAGAATTGAAGATGCACGACGAACGAACTAGTGCATGAATTGACACTTACATTTACAAGACCCAGAAACACCACATTCGACAGGTTTCAACTTTTCAAAGCACAACAACAACCAAATGAAAGCCTAGAGACTTTCTACAGTAGACTGAGAGAAGCAGGCTCACACTGCAGATTTGAACACTTAGAAGAAGATATCATAAAAGACCTGTTCATAAGCAACATGAACAACACCGCGATCCAGATGGACTTATTGTCAGAAGTGAGAACCCCGCAACAGGTATTAAATTATGCAATAAACCGTGAACGTGGACAGGCCAACCAGCAAGAAATACTTAGAGCAAACAGCACCTCCACATGGAACCAAGTCACATATATAAGACAAACTAGAAGACCGCAAGCTATACTACCTACACCCCAATCCGGAAAAATTGTGCCATGCTGGAAATGCGGAAATCCATTCACACCCAATCACCTACAAAACTGCCCGGCGAGAAACACAATATGCAAAATTTGCAAAAAACAAGGACACTTCTCGTCCATGTGCAAAGCACCCATGCCGGAAAGAAGAAGACCACCACTACAAAGCACGTCAAGCCCACAATCAAGATATCAGAACACCTACACACCACGCCCCGGAAACAACCAAACCAGGAGAGTACGACATATAAAAGACAACACCGACCAAACGGAAACACAAAACTATGAAGGTGAGCCAGATGAACTCGACGATGAAGACGCGGAAGCCGACCTGTATATAAAAGAGCTCACAGAAGACTGGGCCAACGTGAACCTGATAAGACCAACAAAGTTCCACGCGGAGAAGAATTCAGTCATGAACAACGAGGGCACAGGAGAATTCTGGGTAGCAACGACAACCAACAACAAACGCATTGTTTGGTTGGCTGACACAGGCTCCCCTAGAACATTCATGAACAAAGAAACAGCGAATGAACTACTCCTCCACATTTCAAAAGCCAGAATTGTTCCCTACATAGAACAAGAAAAATTTAAATGCTTCAACAATAAACAAATCAAAATCGAAGGAGTACTCCAGTTGGACCTCAAATCAGGATCTTGGAATGCACCGGACTGTCAAATCCTACTGGTCGAAAACAAAACGAATAACATAATGGGTAGAGACATCTTACGAAAACTCGGAATAACCCTCACGGCCAACAAAAATACAGGTAAGAAAGTACTCCACATCTCCGCTACAACAATAGAATCAAATATAATAAAATGGATACTTAAAAAATACCCCAAACTATGTACACAATTAGGAAAATCAAAGAACCACATTGCCAAACCAACCATGAAAGAAAACATTAAACCAATACAGCAAAAAGGACGCAGAGTACCCCTCCATCTCCTTGATAAAGTAGAGGCCGAACTTGAAAAATTAATACAGGATAAACAAATAATCAGGCTAGACAAATGCTCGGACGAACATTTCATAAGTCCGGTAGTAATAACAGTGAAACACGACAAAAGCGTAAAAATCGCATTAGACTCAAAGAAGCTCAACGATGCAATACATAAAAACAAATATCAAATGCAAAGCATTGATCATCTAATAGACGAAGTAGCAAATTACATCTCCGAAAGGAAACAAAACCCAGGTCAATTCTACTTCAGCAAAATCGATCTGAAATATGCATATAGCCAAATCCCACTTGACCCAAACATCCAAAAACATTGCAACTTCAGTCTCCTAGGGGGGAAAGCAACAGGAACCTACCGGTTCATAAACGGCTTTTACGGCCTAACAGACATGCCCGCAACATTTCAAAAAACGATCGACAAAACACTGGAGGGCATACATTCGAAATTTGCATTTTTGGACGATATACTCATTATCACTAAAGGCTCCCTAAATGATCATGAGAACGAAATAGACAAAATTCTAAACCTCCTAGACAAGGAAAACCTTGCAATAAAGCTACAAAAATGCGAATTCGCAAAGACAAATTTAGTTTGGCTGGGATTCAAAATACATCCAAATGGAATAATCCCAACTAACAAAAAATGCGAATCAATAGTTAAATTAGATACACCGAAAACACTCAAGCAACTACGCTCGTTCATGGGGTGCATACATCACCTCATTAAGTTCACACCAAACCTCGCAACCCTCAGTGAGCCGCTCCGTCCATTACTCTCAAAAAGCAACTTAAAATCGCATAATAAACTGGACTGGAAAACGCTCCATACGGAGGCATTCAATAAAATAAAAGAAGCAATAAAATCAATAACAGAAAACAGATTATTCGACGTTAAATGCCCAACCAGAGTCCGGTGTGACGCAAGTAAAAAAGGCCTTGGGGCATGCTTAGAACAATTCGTAAACTCAACATGGTACCCAATCGCATACGCGAGCAGGTTTCTAAACAATTTGGAACAACAATATAGCACTAACGAACTAGAAATACTAGCAGTCGTCTGGGCTTTAGAACATTTCAAATATTACCTCTACGGCTCACAGTTCACACTCCAAACGGACCACCAAGCGTTGTTAAGCGCACTAAAAGAAAACAGAGGCAACAAAACATATCAAAGTCGCCTTACAAGATGGGTAGATAGATTACTACCCTTCCATTTTTCAGTAGAACATATACCAGGAAAAAATATGGGATTTGCTGATTACCTAAGCAGAAACCCATCATCTGACGCACCTTCCCCCTCAGACAGAGACAAAAACTTTGTCATTAACACTATCGAAGAAATAAAACACGCGTTACTGCGAGCAAATATTGCTCCAAATAAGAATACAGAACAAAAACAATCATATGACGTCACGAGTACTAAACACGTACACTCAAATAAAACAACCGCTTTTCGCCAATTACCTCACACAAAACAGTCGCTCTCTCCTTTACGCAAATTAAATTACAACGACCAAATTAAACACACAAAAAGTATTCAAAACCTAGTAGCAATTACAACACGCGCTAACCCCACAAAAGAAACATTTAAAATCCCCATTCAAAGAAGATTCAGAGCCCCCAACAAAAACAAAATCCATATGGAGCAACAACAGCCTAATCTAATCTCCGTATCCACCCAAACAGACTCTACATCTAATAAAGGTAGAGGTTTAGACCCCCTAGACCCGACAAGACATGAAGCCCGATTCACTGTTTACGACTAAACCCCCACCCCACTTTATCGGGAAAATCTTAATCGTGTATTCAACGAAGAATTTATCGCCCAAGCCTCGAAGAAAGAATTAAGCCCTATTATTGAATTCGTAAAAAACTCCGAATGGGAAAAACTTAAAGCAATTAATTCCACTTATTATCGTATCCGAAGAGACCTTTTTGTGTCCCCTTCAGGATGTTTAATTTATGACAACAAACTTGTAATTCCCAGCAAGCTGAAAGGGATGGTACTTGAAACAATCCACAACAAGCACCCGGGCCAAGCTGGTATGCTTGCCTTAGCCCAACTTATTTGGTATCCGCATATACATTCAGACATTGTTGCCCAAGCCCAAGCATGCCGCCACTGCACCGAAAAAGGTAAAAATCTAAAGCCATTAATCCCCAAAACACAAGTGGGAAATTTACCACCACTCTCCGAACCTAACGAAGAAGTCCAAATGGACTTCGCGGGCCCAATACCATTTAAGGATAACGCCCTTTCCAATTACATTTTAGTAACAGTAGATAGGTTATCTAGATACCCACACGCAGAAGTTTTCAATAACTGTGACTCAAAAACTGCAATTGAGTATCTCGATAGCTACTGCAAAGTACATGGAAATCCTAGGTCAATACGGTGTGATCAAGCACAAGCTTTCAAAGCCCCAGAATTCGAAATATACTGCAAAAATAAAAATATCAAACTAATTCTCGCTCCAGCTGGAGACCACAGGGGAACCGGAATGGTAGAAAGGCTAATACAAACAATAAAACGTAGGCTCGCGGTTTTAGACATCGATTCAAAATGGACACAAACAACATTAAGCCAGAGAGTAGCTAATATAATTGAAAACATCAGACTAATCCCTAACGCCACCACTAAAACGAGCCCATTTGAGGCACACTTCGGACGCAAACCCAACACAGAAATTTCTAACATAGTCACCAAACCGTCACACAAAAACTTAACATACAAAAAATTACGTGCGAATTGTTTAGACAAGAAAATCCTGAAACATGACGTACTCACCAACGACAAGAATATTCACCAACGACAAACGCCTCTGCTCCAAGGGACAAGTAAATTAAGCTCTTGACTTTCAAGTCCGCTTCGTCCCAGGGGATTCTATCGACTGTTGGACCTTTTGTCTCTATTATTTTGCATTCATTTTCCCAGTCCACACGTCTTTTCTCGTTACGCTGTTCTCTTTGTCTGGATTCTTCTCGGGTTTCATTATCGAGTTCTTCCTCTAGTGTTGGCATCGTTGGATAAAATAATTCTGTCCGCGCTGGCTTTAGCCGTAGGAGCTTTTCGACTTCTATATTGTGTTGGGCCATTACGGCCATCTTGAATGTGGCTAACCACGGTTGCCATTCAACTGGTGGGTTTGCTCCCGTTTCCCAGAATAATTTAACCCCAATTGGAGATCTGCTAGACTGCGCCATGTGATGAAGATCTGCTAGACTCCGTGTGGAGTGTAGAGGGTCTAGTGTGTATGTGATTATTGTCTATTATGGATTGGTCCGATTGGACTATAGCCGGACGTTCTGCTCTAAGTCTCGGGCTTCGCTCGGGGGTGAGAGTAGGTCTCACTCTATATGACAGTTCAATTTTGGCGGATAAAAGAACAACGTTTAAAGTTGAATTAAGGCCACGTTTCACTAACTGTTTTTCAGCTTGCTTATTTTACGTCTGCAAGTTTGCATCTCTTGTCAGACGAACCAGCTAGGTACCGGTCTAGTCAACCAGAACTATAGCGTTTACATAACTCAAAGTGAACTTATTTACAAGAGGTTTTTATATAACATATGAAGTTTAAAATGTTTATACATAATACTTGGAATACTTGGTTACGACTCCACATGGAGTATCACAATTATTATTATTATTATTATTATTATTTTTATTATTATTAGTTTTATTATTGTTTTTATTATTATTATTAGTATTATCATTATTATTATTATTATTATTATTATTATTATTATTATTTTTTTTGTTAATATTATTATTATTTTTATTATTATTATTATTATTATTATTATTATTATTATTATTATTAGTATTATTATTATTATTATTATTATTATTATTATTATTATTTTTATTATTTTTATTATTATTATTATTATTATTATTATTATTATTATTATTATTAATATTATTATTATTATTATTATTATTATTATTATTATTATTATTATTATTATTATTATTATTATTATTAATATTATTATTATTATTATTATTATCATTATTATTATTTTTATTATTATTATTATTATTATTATTATTATTATTATTATTATTATTATTATTATTATTATTTTTATTATTTTTAATTTTATTATCATTATTGTTATTATTATTATTATTATTATTATTATTATTATTATTATTATTATTATTATTATTTTTATTATTATTATTATTACTATTATTATTATTATTATTATTATTATTTTTATTAATGTTTTTATTATTATTAACATTATTAGTATTATTATTATTATTATTATTATTATTATTATTATGCTCCGAAAGGAGAGTATTCTGTATCTGATAGTTTAGTGTCGCTGGGTAGATATGATCTATCTAATATAACTGTGGATTGTAGATGTTGATCACTTAGGATCTGTGTATGTGTATGTTCCAGTGTTGAAGGTCAACTTATGATTTTGAAAAGAATTAGGTTCAAGAATTTATTCTTGGTCACGAACCGACTGTTTCTTTTCGGCGTTATTTTCGTCTGCACTTAACACAAGTGTGAAAGCGCGGTCTAGATTAGTTACCTGCTAAGTGACAGGCGATAAAGTGAACAACTAACAACTCGTAACACATATCTCCTATTGGAGATTTACATATGTACAAAAGATAATAGTTAAATAGCATAAGAGTTTATAAATAAATATACTAGTACTTGTAGGCTTGGTTACATTCATTGAGTTTTAGGGGTTCCAGTTGGAGCCGGTATCTCACTTTCCCCCCTAGGGGAGAAATCCCATTTATTGGATTTCGTTGAGTGCTTTAATGTCGTCCTCATCAAGATCTGAGATGATGTCTGGTGGAGGCGATAATGGGGGCGTCTTGTAAATCAAGGAGCTAGCTGGGCTGTTCTGTATTTCCGCTTGGGGAGGTCTCGTTGGTTCATTCTTGTTTAACATATCTGGTTGTTTTGTTTGTACGGATGTCATTTCTCCGTTTGGAGCTTGCTCTGATTGAGGCGAATGAATTTGGTCTGCTCCGTTCGGGGAGTTTGACGTGTCGAGGTAGATCACTATTGGTTCTGGACTGTTGGTAGGTTCTGCTTGTTCCTTCTCTTCTTTTTCGGCGTTGATCGTGTTGATCTTTTTGACAATTTTGTCTAGATTCTTTGTTGATTTGTTGAAGTCTATATCTTGGTTGTCGTCCCTCAGGGAGTTGGTGTCCAGTGATGTTGATGCGATTAGCTGGGGACTTTGTGTTTTTGGGCTCATTGTGCTAGTTTCCATAAAGTCCGTGGGGTCGTTACTGGTTATGATCTCAAACGGCGGGGTTCCGGGTATGTCGGTGTCGACATTGTATATCTGGATCGACGATGGCTGAGGGATTGGTGTGTTGAAGATGAGGAAGGACCTGTTTGTATCGGTGTCTGAAGTTGTCGAAGGGAGTCTCCGTGTGGAGGCTGTCATTGAATGTTTGAGTGCTGCCTGTTTAGCTTTTTCATTAAAACTTTGGAGCGGCGTGCTCTGTTTGTTTTTTGGCTTATTGTTTCCTTTTGGTTGTTGTTGCTCCCTTTGGTTCTTCGTTGCTAGTTTGATTACTTTCACTTTTGACCAATTTGTTTTGATAGGCTCTCTCTTGCAAGTCCTCTTTTTAGGCTTGTTGCTAGATTCGAGGTCTGATCTTGTCCTTTTGGGGGCGCTCGTTACTGGTTTGCTTTGAATCCTTGATGGTCCTGGAATATTTTGAGAATCGTTTGTTGTTGGGAGGTTTCTCATCGGTCCGCTCGTGTTGTTCTTTGCGTTTTGTTTGGCTTCTTCTAAACAGAATTTTTTTATTTTTTCTTGATTTCGTCTATATTCTCCTATTGTTTTACATGCAACCATGTGGATCAAACGTGGTTTTGTTTCTTGTAATGGTTTCGTTTCTGTAGCTATTGCTATGTCATTTTTCCTTATTACTGTTTTCTTTCTTAATGGAGTATCAATCGTTATTGTGCGTGGTGTATAGTTTTTTATGGTTCCATCTTGAATAATGTTCCATTGAGGTGCTAGGGTGTTTCTTGGTTCTTTCGTTTTTCTGGCAATTGATTTACGCGCTACGGTGCGTTTGTTGTATATTATTTTCGTTGTCTTATCTCCTATGGAGAAGTGTATTTCTGAAGGGCTTATCTTACTTGGTGATTTGTAAATCAGTGGTTGATTTTCAGAGTCGTCTGAGTCCAAGTGTGTGGGGGACGCGCTTTGTGTGTTGTATTGGATCTCCAATTTATTTTCTGAGCTTCCGTCTCTTCTCCACATTTCTTCTTGGGTCAGCGCATCGTGGCGTAGCAATTTCTTGTCTAAACATTTATCTATGAGTTTTTTATATGAGAGGTTTTTGGTGGATGGTTTGGTTAGCATATTGGATAGTTCCGTATTTGGCTATCTGCCGAAATGTGCCTCAAATGGTGTAACTTTTGTTGTTTTGTTAGTTATGAGGCGTATGTTTTCAATTTTGCTTGCTATTCTAGCACTTAGTGTTTCGGAGCTCCACATGGGGTCTATATCTATGACTGCTAAGCGTCGTTTTAATGTTTGGGTTAGTCTCTCTACCATTCCAGTTCCCCTGTGATCTCCAGCTGGAGCTAATATTAGCTTAATGTTTCTGTTTTTGCAAAATATTTCAAATTCTTTTGCCTTAAACGCTTGTGCTTGATCGCAACGGATTGACCGTGGGATACCATGTATTTTGCAGTAGCGTTCGAGATAATCTATTGCGGTTTCTGTGTCGCAATTGTGGAAAAGTTCAGCGTTAGGGTATCGTGAGAGACGGTCTACTGTTACTAAGATATAGTTATTTTGTGTAGTATTCTTGTATGGTATGGGGCCGGCGAAAATCCGTTTGGATTTCTTGGTTTGGTTCTATTAGACTAGGTAATTGTCCTAATTTTGGTTTTTACCTTTGTCTATACATTGTCTGCAGGCTTTTGCTTTTGAAACAATCTCCGAGTGGATATGTGGCCACCAGATCAGTTTTGCGAGTGCGAGCATTCCTTCCCGCTTGGCCAGGGTGGTTGTGGTGAATTGTATCCAGTACGAGCTGTTTTAGACGCGTAGGTATTACTAAGCGGTTGTCGTATAGTAAGCAATTTGTCGGGGTAACAAAAAGGTCCATTCTAATTCAGTAGTTGAGTGAATTTACTTTTTTGAGATCTTCCCAATTTTCTGTTTTTACATAATCCATGATAATTTTTAGCTCTTTCTGTGACGCCTCTGATAATAGTTCTTCATTAAATACTTTAGTCAAGTTTAGTCGATATAGTGGGGTTGGTAAATCACTATATGCAGTAAAGAGTTCCGAGTGTTTGGTTGGGTCTATTGGGTCTAAGCCCTTTCCCTTGTTTGTGGTATACTCTGTCTGGGTGCTTGAACTTTTGAACGTTTTACTAGTAGCGGGGTTCTCCAATTGGGGAGGATTTTCTGTTTGGGGATTTTGTTTATTGTGGGCTCTATGTCTTTTGTGAATAGGAACTTGAAATGTATCGTGCAAAGGTTTTTGTCGCGTTGTAATGGCAACTAAATTAGAATAATCTGTTGATGTTATTTTGTTTGGATGTAACGAATTAAGATATGATGGATGAGAGTGTAACTTGTTTTCAATCAAATTAAGGCAAAAAGCGTTTGGAGCTGTGTTGTTATTCTGTTTTGAACTAATTACGTCACTGTTGACTTGTTTTATGTCTGCGTTTTGATTGGTTGCTTTAATTGCTCCATTTGGAGTTAGTGTATTGCGTATGAGAGTAAATTTTAGTTCGTCTATGACGTTTATTACAAAGTTTTTGTCTTCTTCCGAGGGTGGTATTGGATCTCCGGATGGGTTTCTGCTTAGATAATCGGCGAAACCCATATTTTTGCCTGGTATGTGTTCGACTGAAACGTGAAATGGTAGTAGTCTATCTACCCATCTTGTTAATCTACTTTGGTATGTTTTGTTTCCCCTATTCTCTTTAAGTGCTGTAAGTAACGCTTGATGATCCGTTTGGAGTATGAATTCCGATCCATAAAGATAATATTTAAAATGCTCCATTGATCACACTACCGCTAGTAGTTCTAGTTCATTGGTACTATATCGTGATTCTAAGTTATTTAGGAAACGGCTGGCAAACGCTATTGTTTCCCAGGTGCTGCCGTATTTTTGTTCCAAGCAAGCTCCGAGGCTTTTTTGCTTGCGTCGCAGCGTACCCTGTTTTGTTTTGTTGTATCGAAGTGTCTATTTTCTGTTATCTGTTTTATTTTGTCCTTGATTTGATTGAATGCTTTGGTATGTTGTTCTTTCCAATCTAGTTTGTTTTGTGCTTTTGTGTTTGCTTTATATAGTAGAGGGCGTAGAGGCTCTGAGATTTCTGCTAGCTTGGGAATGAATTTTATAAGGTGATGTATACAACCCATGAAGGAGCGGAGTTGTTTTAAGGTTTTTGGATTGTCCAAGTTTGTTATAGCGTCGCATTTTTGTTTTGTTGGAGTTACTCCGTTTGGAGTAATTGTGACGCCGAGCCATATGATTTGTTCTTTGGCAAATTCGCATTTTTGTAGGTTAATGGCTAGGTTTTCTTCGTTTAATCTGTAGAGTATTTTGTCTAATTTTTTTTCGTGTTCGGCTAGTGTTCCTTTTGTTATTATTAGGATATCGTCTAGGTACGCGAATTTAGAATTTATATCGTGTAATGTTTTATCTATTGTTTTCTGGA
>NW_027451110.1:30000-32500 GCF_964194025.1 Convolutriloba macropyga | reverse complement strand
GTCTTTGGCTTCCTGCAGTTTCCGTTGCTTAGTTGCTCTCACTTCGTTGTCGCTATCCAAGTTCTCGTCGTACAATTTGTCCTGGCTGATCAGTTCCTCCTCTCCTATGATGTTGTCATCTAAATAATATTTTAAAGTATTTGACCTGTTTAGATTTTTTATGTTAGGTTTTGATGTTATATTTGTTAGTGCGGTATTTGCTTTTCGTCCATAATGGGCTTCGAACGGGGAGAGTTTAGAATGTTTCTTTCGGCACGTTCATAGTTCGAAAGATCAGTTTTGGAGGGCGTTTTTGATATTGAACAGTTTCTGATTAGGATCAAGTTTTATGCACCCCAAACGTCGCTTAACGGTTTGTACTAGACGTTCTACTAATCCTATGGGGCGATAGTCATTGGCCGGTGCGTATATTAGATTGATGTTGTAGCGTCTACATAATTGTTGAATTTTATTACCTTTTAGGCAATTGGCTTGATCTAGTCTTATATTTCTAGGTACGCCGTGTTGAGTTATATATTTGTTTAAAAACTTTTCTATGTTTGGACCGTTTGCGACTAATTTGAGAGTTGGAAATTTCGTGAAACGGTCAATGCATGCTAAGAAGTAGACTTCCCTTCCTTGACCGTCGAATATAGGTCCGCCGAAATCTAATTGTATTTCTTCGTTTGATTCAGAGCACGGTGGAAGGGGGGTCCAATCGGACTTCTTTATTATACTTTTTAAGTTCTTACCGAATTCGGTACAGGGTCGACACGTTTTAGATTTATTGATTAAATCTCGATTGATAAATGGCCACCATAGTCTTTGTCCCAGTTCAGTCATGCCCCATGCTCCAGGGTGTGTTGAGTGGAGTACGTCGATTACAGATTCTTTGAGGATGTTTGGTATTGCTAACTTGTTGTCAACCAGTATGCAGCCGTTGTTGACGCTTAAGTTGTTCCATTTTGCGTATATCTGCTTGCTGAGTTGTTTGCATCGAGCTTGATCGTTGTTGAGGATGCAGTCTCTTCCCGTAGTACCGTATCTCTGTTGATCATTGCTGCTATTAGTTGTTGGTTGAAGATGCTTTCTAGTTGTTTTGGGAGTTGATCGTCCGATGAGCTGGTGGGGTGATGTTCGTCCTGTTTTGGGGTGGGGCTCAGATAGTTCCTCATTGAGAATGGTGTTTTCTGCGCTGGTGATTTGACGGTGGCGCTATTTGGTTTGTTTGTTGTGTGTTCCATTTCGTTTGCTTGTTTAAAGTTAGGCTGCTTAAGTATAGCTGTGTTAATTGGCAAATGCGCTTCTGTAATCGTTTGCTGTGTCTTGTGTGTTGTTAATGACGTCATTATTCGTTTTGTTTATCTGTGATTGGAATGTCTTGTGACTGCTGCGTAGGTTGTAATTCAAGTTTGTTTGTAAGTTGTTTGTATTCGTGCGGTGTTTGTCGGTGTTGTTTTTAATTTGTGTGGATTCGTTCGACGATTCCACTTTTGTTTTTCTAGGCCTGCCTCTTTGACGTTTTGTTTGGTAGTTCAGTGATTGGTTGGAATCGTGGGGCGATTGCAATGTATTTATTTTAGTAACATTGGATTCGTTGTGTGTTGTTTTAGTATTGTGTTGTGTATTAGTATTGCTTTGTTTCTTTGGTCTGCCTCTTTTGCGTATTATGTGAAATGTTTCTTTGATTATGTCTATTTGCGCTATTATAAAATTTTCGTCATATGTGCTTGGGGGTTTTGCCGGTTCGGATGGGTTGCAAGACATATAGTCTGCTAATCCCATTTCTGTTCCGGGTATGTGTTCTATATTAAAGTTGAATGGGATTAGTCTGTCATACCATCTTGTTAAGCGGCTTTGGTGAATTTTGCTGGAGCGTTCTTTGAGGATTGATAGGAGGGCCCTATGATCTGTTTGTACTGTGAAGTGGTGGCCTAATAAATAATGTTTAAAGTGTTCTAACGCCCATACAACGCCTAATAACTCTAGTTCGTTTATGCTGTATTTTTCCTCCGCTTTATTCAAAAATCTTGAAGCGTATGATTTTGTCTCCCATCCGTTGCATGTTTCTGGTTCTAGGACTGCTCCTAGGCCTGATCTTGATGCGTCTGTCTTAACTCTGGTTTTTCTTTTCGTGTCGTAGTGTGTATTTTCTGTTAAGTTACGTATGCAATTCTTTATATTTTCAAATTTTGTTTGGTGATGTTTTGTCCAAACATATTTCTTATCTTTTTGTAATAGATTTTGAAATTCACGGCATAGGGGTGCGAGGTTCGGTATGAATTGCGTTAGGTGATGAACGCTACCTAAGAATGATTTTAGTTGTTTGTGGGACGTGGGTGATTTCAGATTTAGTATAGCTTGTGTCTTGGAGACGATTGGTTTGATACCTTTTTTTGTCTATTTCGTAGCCGAGCCACGTTATCTTATTTTTTGCGAAGTGACATTTGTTGAGGTTGATTGCCAGGTTTTCTTCGTTTAATCTGTCTAAGCATTTGAATAATTTTTCTTTATGGTTTTG
>NW_027451110.1:20000-22500 GCF_964194025.1 Convolutriloba macropyga | reverse complement strand
TACTCTTCTAGATATTTAAGTGCCGTTTCTGTATAGCAATTTTTATAGACGTGGGGGTATTGTGTTAAACGGTCAACTGTGACTAATATATAGTATTCATCTTTATGTTCGCGGAATGTAAAGAGACCTGCGAAATCCATTTGGATGTCTTCGTTAGGTTCGTTTTTTTAGGTAATTGTCCTAATTGTGATTTGCTTTGAATGGCTTTTAAATTTTGACCGGTCTTAATGCAGTCTGGGCAGGATTGTGCTTTATACGTCACATCATAGTGGATGCAGGGAAACCAGATAAGGTCTGCTAATCGGAGCATTCCTAATTGTCTAGGGGGCGTCTGATGGAGACAGTCGATAACAAGCGGTTTAAGTAACTTAGGAATCATTAGTCGATTGTCATATAAGATGCATCCCGAGGGAGTGACTGATAAATCACGGATCCCTAATTAATTTGATAATTGGGGCCAGTTGTTTGTCTTTCTGAGTTGCCTCCGCTAAGAATTCTTCCCCAAACACTTGACAAAGGTTTTTGCGGCACTGGGGCATGTTCGTTTCTTTTCCCAGGGGATATATCGTGATGTTTTTTTTATCCCTTAACGGGGCTCTACCCAAGCTTTTGTTTTAGCGAATGGGTTGTAGCTATGTCTCAAATTTTGGGTTCTTTCTAGTCGTAACGAAGAGTTTCTGACATTTAGATTTGTTTGAAGTTGGAATGGGGATTAATGAATTATTTGGGTTACGCTTAGGGATTGGGAATTAGATTTTAAATGTAATGGAATAATTTTACTAGATGATTTATGATTTGATAAATGAAATTTGCCATCAGATTTGAAAATTGAAGATTTGTTAGAAGATTTGTAAATTGATGGATTAAGCGAACTTGAATGTATTGAATTAACTTGAATAGAAAATTTGGAAATTGGATTGTTTAGATGTGAAATTGAATTCCAAGCCGGCGACTGATTGTTGCAACGAATTTGGCAAAAAGCGTTCGTTTTCTGTGCTGTACGCGCCTTTTTATGTATGACGTCATTGCGTGTTTGGTATTTGGCTGCGTTCATTTTTTCGACGGTTTTATTTAGCAGAATATATTTGAAAGTGCATATTGTGTTTGTTGTAAATTTTGTGTCATCGCTTGAGGTTGGGGGAGGGGGTTGTGAAGGATTTCTCTTTAGGTAGTCGGCGAACCCCATGTCCTTTCATGGGACATGTCCGATTGTAAAGTTAAGTTGAAGAAGTCTATCCATCCATCTTGTTAATCGACATTGGTAGGTTATATTGCCTCTGTTTTCTATTAAGGCTGAAAGTAGAGCCTAATGGTCTGTTAGTAGTTTGAATTCTTGCCCCTGTAGACAATGTTTAAAATGTTCGATTAGCCATGCGACAGCTAAGAGTTCTAGTTCGTTTGTGCTGTATCAGCATTCGTAATTATTTAGGAATCCATTTGCGAAAGCTACGAATTGCCATATATTGTAATGTTTATGTTCAATACTGGCTCCCCCAATACTTTTGTTTCTAGCGTCGCATTTGATTCGTGTTTCTTTTGTTGTGTCAAAGTGTTTTATTT
Organism: Convolutriloba macropyga; assembly: GCF_964194025.1. Taxonomy (NCBI): domain Eukaryota; kingdom Metazoa; phylum Xenacoelomorpha; order Acoela; family Convolutidae; genus Convolutriloba; species Convolutriloba macropyga. Next base: position 20,940 of record NW_027451110.1, on the reverse strand, counting down.
CGATAATTTGTTTTATTGTTTGTTTAATGTTGTCGAACGATTCTGAATGTGTTTCGTTCCAGCTTAAACGGTTGTGTTTGTTGTCTTGTTTTTTCAGTTACCGTCTTAAAGTTTCCGTTTTTTCAGCTAGTTTCGGGATAAGTTATATGGGGTGATGTATGCTTCCCATAAAAGATCGTTGTTGTTTTAATGTTTTAGGGTGTTCTAATTTCATTATTGATTCTGTTTTTTGTGGCTAACGGGGTGGTTCCCTGGGGAGTGATTTTGAAGCCTAGCCAATTGATTGTATTTTTAGCGAATTCGCTTTTTTGCAAATTTATTGCAAGATTTTCTTTGTCCAATTTTTCTAATATTTTATCTAGTTCATTCTCTTTTTCGTTTAAAGATCCTTTGGTGATTACTAGCAAATTGTCCAGGAAGGCAATTTCTGAGGTTAGACCTTCAAATGTTTTGTCGATTATTTTTTGAAATGTTGCAGGCATGTCCGTAAGTCCGTAAAAAACATTTATGAATCTATATGTTCCTGTAGCGCGGCCTCCCAGAATACTCAATTTGCAGTGTTTGGCTATGGATTCGTCTAGTGGAATCTGGCTGTAGGCATATTTTAGATCACTTTTTGAGAACCAGTACATCCCGGGGGATGTTTTTTTCTGAAATATGTAAAGCCACTGCATCGATTAGACGGTTGATGCTTTGCATTTGGTATTTTTTTTGTATTGCTTTGTTGAGTTTCTTCGACTCTAGAGCAAGTTTTTTTGATTTGTCCTTTTTTATCGTTATAACATCTGGACTGATAAAAACCTCGTCGGGGCATTTTTCTAACTGTACTATTTGTTTGTCATTGAATAGTTTGTCTAATTCTTGTTCTACTTTTTCTAGTAAGTTCAATGTGACTCTCTTCCTTTCTATTGATTAGGATTATGGTTTTCTTTGAAAAGTG
>NW_027451110.1:10000-15000 GCF_964194025.1 Convolutriloba macropyga | reverse complement strand
ACTGCAAAAAACTGCACAATCCTTTTGGTAGATACAAATACAATAAATATTATGGGAAGAGACATCATGGACAAACTAGGCCTCCGCCTCACAATGGGAAAACAGCAAAAAGAAGGTGAGAGAAATTTACTCAACATAACAAACACCCATTTAAGAATTTCCGAATGGATATTCCAAAAGTATCCACACCTATGCACAAGACTAGGTAGATCACGAAACCATGTCGCAAAATCAGCATTCAGTAGCGAAATCAACCCAACACAACACAAGGGTAGACGAATTTCACTACACCTAGTAGAAAAAATAGAAAACGAACTTAAAAAATTGATCGAAGACAAACAAATCAAAAAACTAACATCATGTTCAGACGAATATTTCATAAGCCCAGTAGTAATAACTGTCAAATCAGATCAATCCATCTAAATCGCATTAGACTCAAAAATACTCAACGACGCAATACACAAAAACAATTATCAAATGCAAAGCATAGACCACCCAATGGACAAAATAGCTATGAAAATTTCTGAACTCAAAAGAACAAAGGGAACACTACACTACATAAAATAGATCTCAAATACGCTTATAGCCAACTCCCCCTACACCCCAAAACACAAAAACATTGCAATTTCAATATACTAGGCGGCAACGCTATGGGCACTTACAGATTCCTAAATGGCTTTTATGGCCTGACAGACCAACCAGCAACATTCCAGAAAATGATGGATACAACACTAGACGGATTAGACTCAACAAATGCATTCCTTGATGACATAGAGAAAACCTAGCAATAAGCCTTCACAAATGCGAATTTGGCCTAACAAAATTTACCTGGCTAGGATACAAAATAAATTCGGAAGGTATTACCCCAACTAAACGAAAAACAGACGCAATCATCCAACTGGAGAACTCAAAAACGCTAAAACAACTAAGATCATTTATGGGCAGCATAAACCACTTGGTAAAATTCATACCAAACCTAGCAGCACTAAGCGCACCGCTCAGACCACTATTAACAAAACCAACAAATAAAACACCCAAAAAATTAGAATGGGAAGAAATACACACCAGTGCATTTAACAAAATAAAACAAGCAATTAAAACTATCGTCGAACAAAAACATTTCGACCTTAACTGTCAAACCCGAGTTAAATGTGATGCCAGCAAAGATGGCTTAGGCGCTTGCCTCGAACAAAGACAAAACAACGTATGGCAACCAATAGCATACGCCAGCAGATTCCTTAACAAAAACGAACAAAGATATAGCATAAGCGAACTAGAACTACTGGCCGTAGTTTGGTCACTCGAACACTTTAAGTACTACCTATACGGATCACATTTCACACTCCAAACGGACCATCAAGCACTACTCTCAGCCCTAAAAAATAACAGAGGCAACAAAACATACCAAAGTAGATTAACCAGATGGGTAGACAGATTACTACCATTCCACTTTAAAGTCGAACACATCGCGGGGAAAAACATGGGATTTGCGGACTATTTAGGCCGCCATCCAATAACACAACCAACTGGTGAAAACCATGACGATAATCACGTAATAAACACCATAGAAGCAATACATTACACACTACAGACAACGCAGAGAAAACTAACCAATCAGATCGCTAGAAAACAGAAAGAAATAAATGACGTCACAAATCATTCCAATCCAAGCAAACAGAAACAGAACGCTTTTTGCCTTTTACACGCTATAAAACAGTTGCCTCCTAACACATTAAACAATTCAATCAATACAAAATTAACTCAAAATTATTCAAATCCATATCAAATTATCAGAAATCATTTATGCAAATCCTATATTCCTCCTATTACAAATCCTTTATCAAAATCTTTATCCAGTAGATCTTACAACTCAATTAACCGTTTAGTTAGCAACAAAATACACATCACGACAAGAAACAACCCACAAATAGAAACATTCGAAATCCCAATCAGAAAAATATATCGAGGACCAAACACAACTAAAACACAAATGATGACAAAGCCACAGGAAACAAATACAATCGCCACACAAACAGACGATACATCAAACCTCGGACGAGGACGCCAACCACTAGACGAAAAAGAGGAATTCAACCCAATCTCAGAACTAGACTACCAAAACACCCCTAACTCCTAAAACAACTGCATCGAGTATTCGGAGAAAATTCATCGCCGAAACAACACGAAACGACCCACATAGCAAAAATTTACTACAAATCATAGAAGATAAAAATTGGGACTCACTTAAACAAATCAGCAGATACTGGCACTCCCTCAAACGAGATCTGAGCACGACACCAGCTGGCTGCATACTGTATGACGGGAAAATGTATATACCCTCACAACTACGTAAACTAATCATGAACTCCATTCACCGCAATCACCCAGGCCAATCAGAAATGATGCACTTAGCAAACATGATATGGTTCCCAAGTATCCATAGGGAGATAGTAACTCTAACACAGAATTGCCAACCATGCATCAAAATAGGTAAGAATTTAAAACCAATAATCCCAAAATCAAAACTAGCAAACCTACCGCCACTACATGAACCAAACGAAGAAAACCAAATGGATTTTGCCGGCCCCATACTAGACGAACAAAATAATGATTCTAACATATTAGCTTCGGTAGGTACATTCTCAAGATACCCACACGCAAAAGTGTACCACAACTGCGACACTGACACAGCAATAAAATACTTAAAAAATACATAAAATTTCACGGAATACCTAGAAATATAAGATGCGACCAAGCTCAAGCATTGAAATCCAGGCAATTCGAAATTTTCTGCAACAATCACAATATTAAACTAATACTAGCTCCAGCTGGAGACCACTGAGCTAACGGAATGTTAGAACGTCTAATACAAACAATAAAACGCCGTATCTCAGTCCTAAACAACGACCCCAAATGGTCAAAAATCACACTTGCAGATAGAATCACAGAAATAATCCAAGCAATAAAACTCATACCAAACACATCAACAAAAATCGCTTCAACCACAGCTCACTTCGGCAGAAAACTTAACACACCAATATCAAACATTAGATCCAGGACATCACCAAAAAACCTATCATACAATGAAATAACAAAATTCCTGAAACAACCGATGCTGAAAGCCGACACAATCTGGATTCTCGAGTCAGATTCAGAACCTTAACTAGATATACATTTCCAATCAACAATCGAGGAAGATGACTCCTCTGACCAATCTACGCTGCACAACGTTAAAAAAAAGCCATCAAACGTAAGAACACTTCACCAATTAAGATAACACCTGACAAACTAATGATAACATTCGCTAATAAAACAACATCAATAATTGAAACAAGAAAACAAATAGCACGAAAAACACTAGCACGCAAAGCACCCGAACAACGCGGCACACTAAAACCACTTTGGAACATAATACCAGATGGCACAATTACTAACTACCCACCAACAACAATAACACTAGACACAAACACCAGAAAGAACACGGTAATCAGAAAAAATGACTTGGCAATAGTAAACGAAACAAAACCGAGACTAATGCACTTCGTAGCATGTAAAACCGTACGAGAATATAATAGAAATCAGGAAAAACTAAAATATTTTTTGTTAACAGAAAAGAAACTAGCAAAACAATTCAAGCAGAGAGACCAACTGGACAGACCAAAAAACCAACCAACAGAAACGAAACCCACTTTCATTCGCAACCTGGACCATCCCACCAACTCGACATCCCCGGACCAAACAACAGAAACCCACCTCAACGAAAACGTAAACAGCAACCAACAAAAAGATCAACAAAACCCAAAAGCGACTTTGACAGAAAATCAAAAGAAGCGGCTATAGCCCAATCAAAACTAAACAAAGCAAACGAGCGCCAGCGCCAAATCGCCAATTCCCCAAGAATCCAAATGGATACATCAAAACTAGAACAAAACAAATCTATCGATGTTATTAATTTAATCTCCGACTCTTCACAAGGCAGCCCGATAAAGATCTTCACTTCAGATGACCCAACAGCCTTCATGTCAACACCAGCGAGGAAAAAGTCCCAGGAACAAGTAAACAAAAAGATAGATAAAATCATCCACCGCATCACCCACTCACCAAAGAAACAACAGAACAACGACGCACAAATCATCTCAATTACCCCAGCTGACAACACAAGCCCACACCAAGACATCATATCCATTACACCAGCACATCATTCGACCCCTGTAGACCCACAAGATAAAACAATGACAACAACTCAGGATACCATGACCACCAGCAAAAACAATTACCAATTGGTAAAACCCAACTCATCAACCAACACCGATTGCGAGAACGAAAACAATAACCAACTGGTACATATTACTTGGACAACCGATGCCAACTCTGACACAACATCCCAAGACAATTATCCGGCACAAACACGAAACAAGGAAACAATCAAACACACAAAACATCACAACATCGAAGCACAACCAGACATACCGGAGGAAAGAGAAAAAGCCGACGAACCTATTGACTTAATACACATGGAGGAGGACAATGGAGAAAGTTTAACAACAAGCTCCATATCATCACTCAACACAGAGGATATCGCCGCCCTCGACAAACTCTTTGACTAGCCAGCCAAAGATTTGACGAAGGGGGAGTGTGGTGGAGGAATCCACAAAACGCAATCAAGTATACCAAGTATTAATATAAACACTCTTAAACTATATACATATTTATCTTATGGTATAATCTCCAGCCGGAGAACAAACTCATTTGTTATCGTACTTACTTCTCTACATGTTAACACCTCACCAATTGGTGACAACACATTGTACATAGATTGATGAATGTGATTGACATTTATGTTAAACTGTTAACCGCACAGTACGACTGGTACTGTGTCTTGACCAACAAGTGCGAAAGCACTCCATTGCAGTTCTACCTTAACGCGTTCAGAGATTAGTCGTTGAAATTCAAGATTCACTCTTGCTCTTTTCATTAATAACCAATTCGTATACAACAAT
>NW_027451110.1:2500-7500 GCF_964194025.1 Convolutriloba macropyga | reverse complement strand
CCCATGGGATGAGGCAGACCTAAAGGTCAAAAGCCTCATATACCTCTCCCTAGGAGTGGAAGGAACAAGAACATTCCACCAAAGAAATCCGCACTCCAAAATAGAGCGGTGCTCCACCAAAGAACTAGTGCACGAGCTAACACTAACATTTACCCGGCCACGAAACAGAACATTCGACAGGTTCCAATGCTTTAAGACAATGCAACAGCCCAATGAATCCTTCGAGACCTTCTACAGCCGACTTCGAGAACAAGGGGCACATTGCAAATTCGAACACCTCGAAGAAGACCTGATAAAAGACATATTCATTTCGAATATGAGAAGTTCAAACATACAAATGGAATTCCTATCAGAACAAAACGAAACCCCCAACAGGCACTAAACTATGCCGTGAATAGAGAAAGGGGACTAGCAAATCAACAAGAAATTCTAAGATCGAACAATACAAACTGGAACAACACAGTCTCGTATGTCCGCACAAATAGACAAAGAACATACAATCAAAACACTCAACAAAAACAAAATCCATGCTGGAAATGCGGAGGAACATTCTCTCTAGCACATCTACAGACATACCCCGCGAAATCAACCACATGCAAAATATGCACAAAACTATAAACAACCACAAACAAGAAGAATAAGAAATTTAAATCAAGAAGAAACAGAAAGCGAGCAACTAGAAGAGAGCGTAGACGCGGAAGCGGCCCTATACATTAAAGAACTTCACGAAGACTGGAAAAATATAAACATAATACGCCCAACACAGGTCTCCCCACAGAAAAACAACTTCATCAACAAAGAATCCAACGGAGAATTTTGGGTAGAAACAACAACCCAGTCACACAAACTACAGTGGCTAGCAGACACCGGTTCGCCCCGATCATTCATAAATCAAGAGTTCGCACAAAAACTCCAAAAGGAGATCCAAAACATACGAATAGAAAAGTTTACAGAAAACACAATCTACAAATGCTTCAACAACAACAACGTTGAAATTGAAGGAGTGCTCATCATCGACATACAGTCAGGATCATGGACAGCAAAGAGCTGCAAAGTCCTCATCGTGAAAAACAAAACAAACATTATAATGGGCAGAGACCTACTGTCAAAGTTGGGGATAATACTCAACGCTTCAAAAAACACCGGTAAGCCCATTAACTTCATATCCAATCTCCAAACGGAGAAAAATATAATAAAATGGGTATTCCAAAAATACCCACATCTCTGTACTCGCCTAGGTTGTTCAAAAAACCACATTGCGAAATCAATCTTTAAATCGGCATATACTCCTTCACAACACAAAGGTAGACGAGTCCCGTTGCATCTACTCGAAAAAGTCGAAAATGAGCTCAAAAAATTAATAGACGACAAGTAAATCATTAAACTAGAAAAGTTTTCAGACGAACTATTCATAAGCCCAGTGGTAATAACGGTCAAAAAAGACAAATAAGTCAAAATAGCACTAGACTCCAAAAAATTGAACGATGCCATACACAAAAACAAATACCAGATGCAAAGTATTGACCACCTAATGGATTCGGTAGCAGTGTACATTTCCGAAAGAAAAAACAAACAAGGAAAATACTTTTTCTCGAAAATCAATCTAAAATACGCCTACAGCGAAATACCGTTAGACGAAAATATCAAGAAACACTGTAATTTCAATATTCTAGGAGGAAAAGCTACCGGCACATATAGATTTATTAACGGGTTTTACGGGCTAACAGATATGCCGGCAACATTCCAGAAAACAATAGATAAAACACTACACGATATAAATTCAAAATTCGCGTACCTAGACGATATCCTAATAATAACAAAAGGAACACTAGCCGAACACGAAAAAGAATTAGACAAAATACTCCACAGATTAAACGAAGAAAACTTAGCCATCAACCTACAAAAATGCGAATTCGCCAAAGAACAAGTCATATGACTCGGCTTCACAATTACTCCGAATGGAGTAACTCCAACAAAACAAAAATGCGACGCTATAACAAACTTGGACAATCCAAAAACCCTAAAACAACTTCGCTCCTTCATGGGTAGTATACATCACCTTATAAAATTCATTCCCAAACTAGCAGAAATCTCAGAGCCATTACGCCCCCTACTATCTAAAGCAAACACAAAAGCACAAAATAAACTAGATTGGAAGGAACATCATACCAAAGCATTCAATCAAATCAAGGACAAAATAAAACAGATAACAGAAAATAGACACTTCGATACAACAAAACAAACTAGAGTACGCTGCGACGCAAGCAAAAAAGACCTCGGAGCCTGCTTAGAACAAAAATACGGCAGTACCTGGGAAACAATAGCGTTTGCTAAATAACTTAGAATCACGATATAGTACCAATGAACTAGAATTACTAGCGGTAGTATGTTCAATGGAGCATTTCAAATATTACCTATATGGATCGGAATTCATACTCCAAACGGATCACCAAGCGTTACTTACAGCACTTAAAGAAAATAGAGGGAACAAAACATATCAAAGTAGATTAACAAGATGGGTAGATAGACTACTATCATTTCACTTTTCAGTTGAACACATACCAGGCAAAAACATGGCTTCGCCGATTATCTAAGCAGAAACACATCTGGAGATCCAATACCACCCTCGGAAGAAGACAAAAACTTTGTAATAAACGTCATAGACGAATTAAAATTTACTCTCATACGCAATACACTAACTCCAAATGGAGCAATTAAAGCAACCAATCAAAACGCAGACATAAAACAAGTCAGCAATGACGTAACTAGTTCAAAACAGAATAACAAAACAGCTCCAAACGCTTTTTGCCTTAATTCGATTGAAAACAAGTTACACTCTCAGCCAACATATCTTAATTCGTTACATCCAAACAAAATCACATCAACAGATTGTTCTAACTTAGTCGCCATTACAACGCGACAATAACGTTTACACGACACATTTCAAGTTCCTATTCACAAAAGATATAGAGCCCCCAATAAACAAGTCCCCAAACAGAAAATCCTCCCCAAATGGAGAATCCCGATACTAAAAAAACATTCAAAAGTTCAAGTACCCAGACAGAGTACACAACAAACAAAGGAAAGGGCTTAGATCCAATAGACCCAACCAAACACTCGGAACTAATTACTGCATACAATGATTTACCAACCCCACTATATCGTCTAAACTTGACTAAAGTATTTAACGATGAACTGTTATTAGAGGCGTCACAGAAAGAGCTAAAAATTATCATGGATTATGTAAAAACAGAGAATTGGGAAGATCTCAAAAAAGTAAATCCTCTCTATTACCGGATTAGAAGGGACCTTTCGGTTACCCCTACAAATTGTTTACTATACGACAACCGTTTAGTCATACCTTCGCGATTAAAACAGCTCGTACTGGATGCAATTCATCACAACCACCCTGGCCAAGCGGGAATGCTCGCACTTGCAAAACTGATATGGTGGCCACATATTCATTCGGAGATTGTCTCCAAAGCAAAAGCTTGCAGACAATGTATAGATAAAGGTAAAAACCTTAAAGCACTAATACCCAAAACAAAATTAGGACAATTACCTAGACTAATAGAACCAAACCAAGAAATCCAAATTGATTTCGCCGGCCCCATACCATACAAGAATACTACACAAAATAACTATATCTTAGTAACAGTAGACCGTCTCTCACGATACCCTAACGCTGAACTATTCCACAATTGCGACACAGAAACCGCAATAGATTATCTCGAACGCTACTGCAAAATACATGGTATCCCACGGTCAATCCGTTGCGATCAAGCGCAAGCGTTTAAGGCAAAAGAATTTGAAATATTTTGCGAAAACAGAAACATTAAGCTAATATTAGCTGCAGCTGGAGATCACAGGGGAACTGGAATGGTAGAGAGACTAATCCAAACATTAAAACGACGCTTGGCAGTGCTAGATATAGACTCCATGTGGAGCTCCGAAACACTAAATGCTAGAATAGCAAGCATAATCGAAAACATACGCCTTATCCCTAACAAAACAACAAAAGTTACCCCACTTGAGGCACATTTCGGCAGAAAGCCAAACACGGAACTATCCAATATGCTAATCAAACCATCTAACAAAAACCTTTTGTATAAAAAACTCATAGATAAATGTTTAGACAAGAATTTGCTACGCCACGATGCGCTGACCCAAGAAGAAATGTGGAGAAGAGACGGAAGCTCAGAAGATGAATTGGACATCCAATACAAAACACAAAGCGCTTCCCCCACACACTTGGACTCAGACGACTCTGAAAATCAACCATTGATTTCCAAATCACCAAGTAAGATAAGCCGTTCAGAAATACACTTCTCCATAGGAGATAAGACAACGAAAATAATATACAACAAACGTAACGTAGCGCGTATATCAATTGCCAGAAAAACGAAAGAACCAAAAAACACCTTAGCACCTCAATGGAACATTATACATGGCACCATAAAAAACTATACGCCGCACACAATAACGATTGATACCCCATTAAGAAAAAACACAGTAATAAGGAAAAATGACATAGCAATTGCTACAGAAACACAACCATTACCAGAAACAAAACCACGCTTAATCCACATGGTCGCATGTAAAACAATAGGAGAATATAGAAGAAATCAAGAAAAAAATCAAAAAATTCTGTTTAGAAAAAGCCAAACAAAACACAAGGAACAACAAAAACGCACCTATGAGAAGCCTCCCAAAAACAAACGAATCTCAAGATACTCCAGGACCATCAAAAACACAAAGCAAACCAGCAACGAGCGCCCCCAAAAGGACAAGATCAGACCTCGAATCTAGCAACAAACCCAAAAAGAGGACTTGCAAAAAAGAGCCAATCAACACAAATGGTCATATGAAAAAGTAATTAAACTGGCAACGAAGAACCAAAGGGAGCAACAACACCCAAAAGGAAGCAATAAACCAAAAAAATAAACATAGCACTCCAGTCCAAAGCTTTAACGAAAAAACTAAACAGGCAGCACTCAAAC
>NW_027451109.1:0-11853 GCF_964194025.1 Convolutriloba macropyga | reverse complement strand
ATGGGATTCTCAAGAATTTTAAAAGGTTGTGCAACATTTCGAACGCTAGGTTGCTTTGAAGAGAAATTAATTAACATTTTGCACAAAACTGGCCAATTTAATAAACTCAAGAAATAGGCCCAAAACAGTGTTGTCATTTCTCCACTATTCTATGAAACTAAAATCAACCATTTAAGCAATCAATTAGTGGCTAACTTTATTTGTTTTTGTTACCATATTGTGTGAGTGGTTTCCGCTTTTGACAGTAACACATTTCAACCCAATTAGAAAAATACAACGTTACAGAAACCAGACTAAATGATTATATCATACTTTCCTCAATTTGGGTGAAAAAAAATCAGTCAGTTTCACATTAGTTATATGAATAATTGCAGCAAAAAAATTTTTAATAGTAATGTCGCAGAATTTTAGGAGAAATTAATACCTGGGATCTTTTCCACTATTGCCCCCCCCCCTTTGGTACCTAGTAGAGAATCGCCACCCCCTTTTGTGCTATACTTTACCACAATATTATTTGGCCTACAGTTTAGATAGCCGAATATCGGTTTAAAGCGCAATTGCGGACCGCTGTTCACGGCCATGCCTCTCACGCGCTGTTGGATGTAATCCGGAAATCGCGGGTCGGTTATCGCGGCGAAGGCGACGCCAATCGGAAATTCTTTTCGCTTTGTATTCCATTTCGGCTAATTGTCCTAGCATGGCGCATTTTATTCTATCCAGTTTAACACAGTGTACGCATACACGGAAAGTTATTAGTCGTCTCTGATTGGTTAATAAATCGCTCGCTTGAAATCTATTCAAGAATAGCCCCCCCCCCCCTTTGCAAAAGGGGGGGGCAATTGTTGAAAAGATCCAATACCTGTACTGCATAATAAATAGTTCGATTAATGGAAAAAAAAATTCTTAACTATTGAACCAAAGTTTCATAATTAGAAGACGACAAATTTTCAGAAACACAACTTCGTTTGGCAAAAATGGTTCCAAAAAATTAAGAGGTCGATTTTTCTGCCGAATTTACTTCAACAGTTTTTGATGATGCAACTTGTTTGTTGTGGGTGAAAAAAAAAACAAAAACAGAATTAAATTTGTGCTTTCAAATTTAGACAAAAAGGTTTGTCTTCTGAAAAAATGCGACAAAAAAATTGAAAAATTGTAGACTGGCAAGCCCTTTTCAGTCCTTTCAATGTACTCTTGAGAAGTTTGATAATTCAACGCTCTTTGAATTACTGATAGTTCAAAGTATAGCATTTTACATCTTTAGATTCAGATGAAATTCAAAGAAAAAAAATGAAATTAACTTCAATTCGAACTGCTGTTGTAAATTTTTGTTGAAACACTTTGACTATGAAGATATCAATTTATTTTCGCTCATGTTGTAGACAATCGCACTACTTGGCCAATATCCGGAAAGGTCATTTTCAAAAAAAATGGCGTTTTGTGGAACTGGGTGATAGTCTTTCGTCGTAATTGTTTATTTTGGGAATCCATGATTTTCCACGTTGAGAATTAGTTGCTCAAATTGCGCAATTAAGTGACATTTGATCTTAGACGGGGCATACACTTTTCCACTAGCATTCTGGGAAGAACGTAACCTGCCTACACAATCTATGAGATCGTGAATACTCTAAAACCTTATTGTCCAAAATTCTTTTGTAATATTTCGAGACCAAATTTCAAAGACTGAATTTTTATTGTGATCAATGACATAACTAATTGCAAAATTGCAAATTTTCTTCTAAATCCACAATTAGTATTGATAATTTCTCAATTTAATCTGCAAGTATGCTTTCTTTCATTTCGAGTAATTGACATTAACTTAGTTATTGGATGCTGCAAGCGTGGACAGAGATGTTGTTATTTATAGCGAGGAAAAGAGAGGCAAAAGTCTGTCAATGCCCTATACTCTATCCCCAAAAACGGGCATGGAAAAACACTTTGAGGGATATAAGCAAACTTGAAGTAAATCTGAGCTAAATTACTTACTTTCCGAATTTCCCACACGATTGCTCATGTCCCTAATGTTCAAACATGGTCGTAAAAAAGTGGAAAAAAATTGACTAACATACTCGAGAAATCAGACATGGGCCATCTAACGTGACGGCCAAAATATTTTTCATATAATATGAAAGGAACAGTTTGAAAATGCTCCTTACTACACGAACTGCTTGCCAATTAAATTTCTACTAATCTGAAATTCTATAAAATATTAACTGCGTAACGAGACAAAAATAACAAAAAAAGTAATTAGTTGGTCTCTAATTTCAAAGAATTTGAGGAAACATGAAGAAGTATCTGATTGTTTTCAGAAACTAGCTGACTAAAAAAGATGGAGAAATGCTAGTTTTCTATTATTATTTCACACAATTAAGCTATAGGATTTTTTCGAGGACTCCACGGAAACTGTTTAATGCAGTTGTTAATATCCCTTAAAATGACCAAAAGCTTTGAACAGGTTACAATAAAAATGAAAAATGTGCACGAAGTCAACTAAAATTTGTGACTTTGACAAGAATAATAATTTTAATAAACAAAATATGGAGACAAAATGTCAAAGGAGTTTTAAAACGGAAAATTTTTATGATATTTTTGAAGGTCTATTTCATTATTACTGTGTGATTAGTGATTTTTTGGCACTCAAGTATGAAATGGGGCATCGAAGCAAATTATTAAACAACTCATTTCCTGAATTAATTGAGAAGAAGTAAATGAAGAACTCATCTAAACAGAACAAAATTTTTGCAAATGAAGCAAAGAAACAAGTCACTCATAAATAGATTAAGACGTATATATAATGTTTTAACTAAAATGGATGAAAGTATTGTTCAAAAACTCGGCTCACTTAATGCACAGGATTTTTTACATTAAAATTTTAAATTTTTTACATTGTTTCAGAGATTCATTTATTATAGATAACAGATTTTTTGTTAACCTTTTTTGGTAAGGAACAAGGTTCTAGGGCTAATACTTTTACTTTTACTAATTTTTATCGAGCTGCTTTTGTTTGTAAAAGTGGTCTTCTTATTAGATATTTTCTAAAAGTTTTTTAGAAAAATGTTTTACCAGGGTAAAATATTGTTTTAGGGGGATTTAATTATCAAATAAGTAGACTTTGAGAAGAATCAAAAGGCATCATTTGACAGGTCTAGTGACCTTTTGATGTCCTTTCGAGTTTTGTTTTGTTGTTTGTAAATTTAAAAATGCAAGCAGTGGAATAAACTCGAGAACTAATTTTTTATTATTATTATGGGTAAATTGTGTAGAGTTTTAACAGAGTTGCCTTCAATTTGGAAACAAAATCACTTGATGTAGACCTAAGTAGTGATTTGGTTCCGCGTGCTTTACACTGGCATAGGAGCAACTTTGTCCTGTAAAAGAAATTTGAATTGATTGTTTTTGACCGGTACTTTCTGGGGAAAAATGGTAAAAGCATTAGATTTTGTTGGACCATGTTAGTCTTCGGCTGTTTTGCAAACGCATGAAATGACTAGATTGGTCGGTATGTTTAGGAAAAGGTCGTCTAATTCCATGCAGTTTGACAATAACGCGGTTCTACCAATGTTAACTTCATTTTCCAAAAAGAGGACAATGGTACTATCAATATTACTGTAATTTGCTAATTTTGGATAAGGAAGGATATAATTTTTAATTTGATCCATTTTCAAACGTAGAAAAAAATTAAATTGGTTATCTAAAAATAACGGCCATCTCCTATAATTACGAATCAGAAACATTCATCTTCAAAAATACTGCTCACAGATGTACGTAACACTCATAATTGCTCGAAAACTATCATTACCAGCAAATTTCTGACCATTTTCTCAAGTGGAATAATGAAACGGATTCTATTTAATCAAAACAGTTCATGAAAACGATTACTGCTCACACTTTTTGTTCAACGACACTTTCAAAATTTTTGATATTTTAAAAACTCATACTGTCAAACTTGTACGATAGAGGATGCGTTAATAAGGCGTTTAAATATTCTTTCACGAAATCTTAGGCATCATTTGCTTTTAAATGTACATTTAATTGCCTTGGAAATAGGGCAAGCGTTGGTTGAGCTGTCAAGGTAGCGGAATAAGTTGTGGACATTTTTGACAGGTCTGTTCCTGATAATCTAGTTACCGCTTCGGAGAGGAACCTCATCACTAGTCTCAAGTTCAGCTCCGTTCATACACGTGCAATTAACAAATCTGGGTTTAGGGTTAGAAAGAGTGGTTTATGGTCCAGAAATACGGTTCACTGAATTAATGGGCCACAACGTGCGCTCCTTACGTACATATTATTTGATTCACTAATGCGTATTTCAGTCATGCATATTTAAATGATGTTTGTTTCAAAAAAACTTTACGACTGAAACTAAAATCTCGGCAAGATAATTGTGACCTAACATATAATTTGACAGATAGATAATTTGACACTATCTAATCGGCTTCTTTTAAACCAGGCTTCTTTTATCTACTACTTTAATTATAACCTCTCTTTTCTTGTAAACGTCAAAAAGTCGATTGCAGAATTAGAAATTTGAGAGACATGCTATCCTAGCTGAGCTGCCTTCGAAAGATCGAACTTAGAAGTTCCCCGAGATATATTTTTTTTTCAATTACTGATTTTAATCATGAAATTTTATGGCTATAAATTTTCAACCTTGTTATACAATGAAAGTTGTATCCTTGAAAAATAAATCAAGAGAAACAGAATTTTGACAAAATAATAATAAATTGGGCGAATTTTTCTATCATTACAGCTTCTCTCAGGTTCTCAGTTTTTTAATAACTAAATTTTATACAGTTGGTTTGACCGGTTATCAGTTAGTGGAAGCGGTTTACTGATTACAGTATGTTGCGCCGCTATTAATATTTATATCGATATATCATATTTAAAAAGGGGGGTCAGTTTTTCGTATTAGCAATTACTGCCCAACTGTATATTACCTGTTTTGAAAAAGCAGCATGTATAAATTTCTTGTTTAAAAGCCTTCGCTGTATGTTTTTTTGAGTTTGGTCTGTGAAGAATAATTATAAGGTTATATTAAGTTGTATGCCATATAAAAACTAATGACTCAATTCCAAATAAGGTGGCTCGGTATGGTTTCGTTGGCATATAATATCCTGCCCCACTCATCCACAACTTTGCCTTAAGAGATAGGAAGAGATAGAAAAATTTGAACAGTCAAATATTCTACAAAAACGATTGCTGTTTGAATAAAAAAAAACCTGCTAACAACTCAAAGCACTTAGTCAAATAAAGAATGCACCTTAGAAGTCCGATGAGACCTGCCATTATCACTACGACGAAAAATAAAATCAGATCACATTAACAAACATCATTAATATCAAAAACCCAATATCTAATTTCTTGAGAAAATACTTAGTAACAAAGTCAAAGTAGCGTTATATAAAACCTAAACTAAACAAATCAACTTGTACCTCATTAGAAAAAACTTGAGAACAGTTCATAAAGAAATTCGGTAGAAAAAAAAAGATTAAAAACGGCAAAAGAGACGTATATGTTTTCTTGAAAACAAAAAATTTCAAACAATGAAAACCATTAGATATCAACTGAAAAATTTTGAAAAATTTATGTTCACTCGGACCTTCATCTGAGTACATAGAGACCTGTTATTGTCAAGACTATGACGTAAGTCTAAAAAAAACAAATGACAAAAGCAACGAAAAACAGAAACTCAATTAAATTTTGCAAAAAACGGTGTCAAAACAATAATCCAACCCTTAAAAACTGAAAAACAGTCAGCTGTGTCCTCTTTGAATACCAATATGTGATATTTAAGCTCTGAATAATGAATCCAAGTTACAAGCAGACAAAAAAAGAACAAAAACTGCAATGTTGAAAATTGCATTTTTAATATATTTTTTTTCAAAGTATTAAAAACATTAGCTATCATTTGAATCACTAAAAAGCTTTTTTTATTCCTTCAAAGAAAGCTATTGATTTTTGTAATTATTCTCAAAAACAAAAACAAATACCAACAAAATCATAAATTAAATTATATTAAATGGAAAAAACCGCTGTTGACGCTTTTCAAACAATAAGCAAAGAATTGTAAACATTCAATATGTTCATTTAGTTTTTTTAAAGCAATCTGATTAACTGCAACCTTTAAATAATGGGATAGGTAACAAGTAGAAAAAATTGAACCGCAAAATGATGAAACAATTTAGCTACTAAAATCCATCAATAGGCTCCTTTGTTTTACCATAAAAAGCCGCTAAGACGTGTTTATCCAGAAATTTTAAAAAAATTACAAATCGGTTAGAAAAGTTTAAAAAATCCAATAAAATCTGCTAGACGACGGTGTCGAAGACGTTAAAACTGCAATCCATCCACGGAAAAAATCATATGTTCATTTGAGCATTATCTAAACGCCGATAACGTGATGTCTGACCTGTGAGTAATGTCGGAAGACAAGAAAAAGAGCCTAAAAGGGACAATGTTCAGAAATTGGAAATGTTGTGAAAATTTCTGTAATCAAGGCCTAAAAACCAATACTTAAAACGAAAAACCACAACAATATTTGTATTTTGAAACTACTAGAAAGACGGTGTGCTCTGATCTTAAGCTACAAAATTGACCAGAAAGAGAGAGAAAAAGGCAAAGCTCAATAATTCAATGCTTAATTTGAAAACAAATATTTCTGAAACTCGAAACAACCGTACGCCGTCGATTAAAAAATGTAGATTGATTTCTCTTAAATGTTTTGGGAAACCATTTGTATCTTTAATTATTAAGACTTAATTTGAATGGTTAAGTTCTGTATTTAACATTAAACAAAGCAAAAATTGCGAAACGTTTTTTAAGAAATACAGCAACTGATTGTGATCCGAATTATAGTTGGACTGTAAAAAAAACACAATTAGAAAAAAATTAGCCTTGCTATTGCTGTTGTGTCAAAAGGAACACGCAATTGACACAAATAATGTGTGTAAGCAAATTTCAAAAATAAACCATTATGTCTAAATTAGATGATGCTTTTTGGATAATTATTAATTTAAATTAGCAAAAAAAATCACTGTTTTAGTTCAAGAGCGCTCTCAATGGAACCGCAATTAAAACTATCTCTTTTTGCAGTGATCGGAGGTATTGTCGGCAGTTTTTAGGTGTGCTGATCCGGCAATTTTAAGCAAAGTGGACTAAAAATGTTTATGCCTGCTATTTTTGCCAAATTTTTGGATCAAACAGATCAACAATTCTTTTCCGTTTTTTATTGCTAAAAAACAACAACGAATTTTTTCAGCAACTTTGTCACGAAATCTGCGTAAAAATACGGAAAATGTGAACAAAAAACAGCGACTAGTAGTGTGGTTTTTTTGTTCCAATGCACTTTAGTGAGGGAGGAACTATATACTCAAATGTGTTTTTTGCTCAGTCATGTTTTGCCAATCGATACATTTATTGAAAGATGTTATGAGTGGTATAATTAGAAAGCCCGTCGAGTGTACAATATTTAATTGTTTTTCGGCAGAGTTATTGCAGCTGAAAGTTTTGTGAACATTTGACTGATTGACTCAAATGTTCACAAAATTTTACACTGCGAGTTCGAAAAAATCTTTGCAATTAAATATTTTACACTCGACGGTTTTTCTAATGATACCACTCACAACGTTTTTCGATAATTATATCGATCGGCCAAAATTGACTGAGCTCATTTTAGTATATAGTTCCTCCCCCACTAAAGCGGGTCGGAACAATAAACCTCATTGTTATTGAATGAAACAACTGAAGTCACAAAAATAACAGTTAATTAGCGATATTAAATTACGAAGAACAATTTTTTGTGCTTGCGGCACAACAAAAAACTGGTCAACGACTAATATGAGGATCTATCACCGGAACAACAATATGATGAAAATTCATGAGCTTCACTTCTAACAAATACCTTTGACCAATAAACAAACAATACTAAGAAGGGAGGAAGATCAAGAAAGGAAATAAATTGTTCAAGTAAACTGCTCAATTTTAAAATTGTTCCTCAAATGAAAAATAAAAATTCCTTTAAAAAGAAAAAGAAAAAAAATCAAATTACTTCATCTAATTGGAAAGCCCTATCGAGAACAAAAATCTGCTTTCTAACTCCATTTTAAAAGGTCTGTGCCCAATGATTCCTGCCTTAAATAAATTCACTTTGTGATGTTTGCTGCCTCAGCGATACAAAAATTAAAAATCAGTGTTTATTATACACTTAAACATAAGCTCAGATAATAAAAACCTCAGCTAGAAACTTTCAAACAACTTCAAGTCAGCCTCCCACATACCACAGAGAACAGCACTATATTGAACGAAGACCGAATTGACTTGAACTCATCACTTCCGAGGTCGAGGTGTCGGTGACGGAAGTGACCTCGGATTAGACTCAAGTTGAACGAGCACGGTGTAAACATAAGCTCAGATAATAAAAACCTCAGCTAGAAACTTTCAAACAACTTCAAGTCAGCCTCCCACATACCACAGAGAACAGCACTATATTGAACGAAGACCGAATTGACTTGAACTCATCACTTCCGAGGTCGAGGTGTCGGTGACGGAAGTGACCTCGGATTAGACTCAAGTTGAACGAGCACGGTGTAAACATAAGCTCAGATAATAAAAACCTCAGCTAGAAACTTTCAAACAACTTCAAGTCAGCCTCCCACATACCACAGAGAACAGCACTATATTGAACGAAGACCGAATTGACTTGAACTCATCACTTCCGAGGTCGAGGTGTCGGTGACGGAAGTGACCTCGGATTAGACTCAAGTTGAACGAGCACGGTGTGTTTCCAGACCAAAATTGCAGGGTCTGGGAATTGGTTCAAATGCTTAAAAGTCTGGAAAATGTTCTGGGATGGTCTGATCAGAAAACATCTGCATTTCTTTATTTCAAATTCTTTTTAACTTTTTTAATGAGATTTGGCTCCTCCGAGAAATAACAAAAAGGCAATGTTCTGACTACGCTGATCGGAACTATGGTGTCCAATTGATATCAATTGTTCGTCCCCTTTAAAATTAATTTTGAATGACTATAGATTAACAGGCTTTTTATGGAAAGCTGTCTAAGTTCATCTATTAATGCATCGAAGGTTTACAAATCCAAGAAGTTTCTCGATACTTTGATTTTTTTCCTTCGCAGTACTCTTAGCATTGGCTTTTTCTTGATGCTATTATCCTGATCATATTACTAAAAGCGTCAATTTTTATGAAAGGATATTATTATTCCGATATTAAGAGATTTGTTCAGAATTGAAAACATTCGCTGATGAGTTTCTTTCGATCGCGCTTGAGTCTGATCAAATGCGATATTGAGAGCACTTGAAACTGATGAGAGGTGATTTCGAGCTCACTAGAGCCTGGTCAGAAGCGATTTCGAGAGCACTTGACCCTGATCAGAGGCGTTATCGAGTGTACTTCAGTCTGGTAAGAGCTGATTTCCAGCACACAGTAATCTGCCTAAATGAGGATTCGAGAGAACACCAGTCTAATCAAGGGTGACGTTCAAGCACGTGATAAACTGATCAGAGTTAAATTCGTGTGCACAGACGTCTGGAATATGGTCTGGGAAATCTCTGGGTCTCGTGGTAAGACGATGTAGGAAACGGTCTGATCAGTGACAGTTTCGCTCTCCAGATAGCTTCATCAGAGGATATAACAAGCGCAAGAACGTCTGTATAACGGTCTGAAATTTATCTGGGTCTGATTAGAGACAGCGTTGAGCGCAGTTCAAGCGCACGCGAGGTTTCGAGCGCACATCAGGCTTATCAGAGGTTGCTTTGGTCTGATATGGTCTGATCACAGATGACTTTGGTCTGGAATAGTTAGATCAGATTTCATTTCAGTCTGGCACTCAACCTGGGCTTTGAACAAAAGTTAGGGGATAAAAAAAATTAGGATAGTTTCTGACTCAACAGTCATTCAATAGTCAGTATCAAAAACTTATTCGTATTTATAATCGGCAATTCATTGTCTAACTGCAAACAAGAAACAAGAATGCAAACAAAAACAACTCAGAAAAAAAGGCAAAAATACAAAACTAAGAATTGGACAGACAGATTCGTTTTTGATGACAAAGAAAGTAGAAGAATTCCATCAATTTTGATCATCTCAAAATCAAAACAACGTTTTTTTTGGGAGCGAGACTAATCACATTACAAGCAGCATTTTTTTAAATCAATGAACAAAATTTCTCAAAAGGAATATAAAAAACCGGATCGGAATCAAGGACCTTTTATTTCAGTGTGATGGCATAAATCTTGTTAAAAAACTAAAAAAATTTAATGGCACTCTTTGTTTTGAAATTTAGATAAAGACCAAATGAAACTAAAAACACTCAAATTGAACAACAACAGCTTTGAAATGCATCTCGCGATTCAAAAGATTTACTTGCTCGGTAGAGGTACGCTGACGTATCTTGCTCTGTTTCTCAATGACAATCTAAAAAATAAAACTAATCTTTATTTCCTTCATTTTTCAAACCTGTTATATGACGGGGGATAATAAAATAAATTTGGAATCAAAATTTTTGACAACCTGTTATACAAAAACTTGATTCAGTTGATAATTAAGTCGAATCATCTCCATTTTGAACAAACAAGAAAGACAACACCCCAACACAAATCAAAATATTTTTAGTCGAATTGCTCTAATTTGTTTCTTTTCTTGTATTAAGGGGTCCAGTTTATTGGGACCCAGCCTTGGCTTTTGAACCATTGTGACGAATAGTCTCACAATTATAGTGGATGCCAGAAAATAAAAGAAGGTCCGGATTTTGCCACTGAGTAAAAAAAAACAGAGACATCCCCGAAAAATTAAAAATACTGCCTTTTTCTTTAAACATTGAGAAGTTTGTTGAGTGCCAAATTGAGCACCAAAAATTGGCAAGAGAAAACTCTTGTCACGCGAATCACTAATTACATCGCAATGACGCAATGCATCTCTTTTTAACTATTTGTCAAAGTTCGTAATTTTCAAATGTTTACTTGAAGTAACGCCATTCGTATTAAGCATCCCAACAAAATTCTCATATTTATTTCAAGAAAATTTTAGCAAACTTACTTTTAAGCTCACGAGGAATTGAAGTCAACTAAGTGTAAAAAAACCTAACAAAAAACTATTATCGTTCAATAATAAACTCAGTAATCTAATCGAATTGAAATTTTTCTCTCGCAATCAACAACTTATTAAAGTTATAAATTTCTTTGCTTCATTAAACTAATCACTTTAAAGCAAAAAACAAAGAACTTAGCAACCCAAAAAACTGGAAAAAAAACAATAATAAAAACGTAAAGAAAAAACGAGAATTAAACATCCAAAACTGGGTACATTTTTTGAAATTTCATTACAGGTCGGGAATCGTCAACATTTGCAACCTTGTGACTTTGTATCTGTACAATCAATGGCTTTAAATGCATACACTCAATGGCTATACCAAAGCAATAAATGCACGCCAAAAAAAATTAAAAAAGCACCTGTAAAAAATACAGATTTGATTTGCAAGCTTTCAAACTTTGAAGTTTCTTAGTATCAGAACACATAAATTGGTTCGAAATAAACAACTGATCAAAATGTGTTTCTAAAAAACTAAAAACGAACGTAATATGCAGAAAACTTCTGAAGAAGTCGACGAGAAAGATAAAATTTGATTTAAGTTTGTCAGGTTTCTTTAAAATGACCTGAAATCATAACTTCGTCAAAATTATTGGCAAAACTACATGATACACAATACCCAAAATGCCCTACCAATGTAGAATTTCAAAAACACGAGAACAGCTTAAAATTTTTTAGGAGAGAACAAAGAGAAAAATTGCTCAAAATTTATCCAATGAGCAATATTTGCTTGAAATAGGCACAATTTTTCCCC
>NW_027451108.1:0-17431 GCF_964194025.1 Convolutriloba macropyga | reverse complement strand
CTGTGTTTTTTCGAGCCTTTGGCTCGGAGCAAGTTCAGTGGGCGCCCCGAGTAGCTCAACTCTTTCCCACTGAACAGCGCAACGCTCTGTCACTCGCTGGGATTTTTGCGTGTCGGTTCTAACCACGCGACTTGTGGACCTTTTTAGGCCTTTCTCATTCACAAGTCTATAGCTGGGCTTCTATAACCCAGCTTCTGAGATCTAGATAGCTGCAGTTCTGCTAGGCTGCTTTTGCTAACTAGTCTCCCTTTAAGCAGTCCCTTGCCATGACTGCTGAACTATGTATCCACACAAGTAGTTTTTGAGCTCGATACATAATTCGAGATTGGTTGCCAAGCAATCTCTAGCGACAGAGCGTCATGCGCACTACAGACATGGCCTCTACCAGCAGCCATGCCCGAAGGAATCAATCACTGATCCTTCCGCAGGTTCCCCTACGGAAACCTTGTTACGACTTTTACTTCCTCTAGACAATTAAGCTCGATCCGCTTCATCCCGTTGCCGGAGACCGAAGTCCCAACAGTAGGAATTTGCAATTCTTGCTTAACTATCCAATCAGTAGTAGCGACGGGCGGTGTGTACAAAGGGCAGGGACGTAATCCCTATGAGTTGTTGACTCATAAGTACCAGGAATTCCTGGTTCACGTCTGCAAGTTACAACAGACGATCCCCTTGAAGCGCTGTACTTTTCTCTGATTGCCCAGTCCATTTCGGACCAAGGGCTGAGTACTCAATCTAAAAGTACACAGTGTAGCGCGCGTGCAGTCCAGAACATCTAAGGGCATCACAGACCTGTTATAGCCTCACTTCATCTGCGGTATTTAATTCCGCATAGTTCCTCTAAGAAGTGTTTGAATTCACATATAGTGAATTTCATTATTTAGATGGAGAAGATCTCGTTCGTTATCGGAATTAACCAGACAGATCACTCCACTAACTAAGAACGGCCATGCACCACCGCCCATATAATCATGAAAGATATTCAATCTGTCAATCCTTAAGATGTCTGGACCGGGTGAGTTTTCCCGTGTTGAGTCAAATTAAGCCGCAGGCTCCACTCCTGGTGGTGCCCTTCCGTCAATTCCTTTAAGTTTCGATTTTGCAACCATACTTCCCCCGGAACCAATAAACTTTGGTTTCCCGGTTAATCTCTTGCCAAGTCAAGATCGACTTTGACAAATTGTAGGTTGGTATAGTTTATGGTCAGAATTACGAGGGTATCTAATCCTCTTCAATACTCTGACTTTCGTTCTTGATTAATGAAAACATTCTTGGCAAATGCTTTCGCAGTAGTTTGTCTTGCCACGATCCAAGAATTTCACCTCTAACGTAGCAATACAAATGCCCCCGTCTGTTCCTTTCAATCATTACCGCACTCAGCCAACCGGCATCAATCGAGTAGCGGGTCATTCTCCATTATTCCATGCTTTATTATTCGATCCCAAAGGATGCTTTGAACACTCTAATTTTCTCAGGGTGAAAACACCGTTTCCACAGTTCGTCACATTTAAGTGCAAACTATTTCTTCGATGCGAAGGATGAGCGGAACGAGTCAACAGATTTAACTGAAGACCATGTTGCCGTTCTACTCAAACAGATCCAACTATGAGCTTTTTAAACGCAGCAACTATTGCATACGCTTGTAGAGGCTGGTATTACCGCGGCTGCTGGCACCAGACTTGCCCTCTACTCGTTCATCAATGGAGCTTTTAAGTCCATTCCATTCTGATTACAAACCATAAAGGTTCATATCATTATTTCTAGTCACTACCTCCTCGTGCGGAGAGTGGGTAATTTGCGTGCCTGCTGCCTTCCTTGGATGTGGTAGCCGTTTCTAAGGCTCCCTCTCCGGAATCGAACCCTGATTCCCCGTTACCCGTCACAACCATGGTAGTCCGTTACACTACCATCATAGGTTGATAGGTCAGAAATTCGGAAGTTCCGTCCCCAAGCCGAAGCTATCTGGGATCTTTCAGTTACTAGGACTCATCACGGGATGTGTCTGTACTTAGCAAATCACCCGGTGTAGTCTTGTAAAAGTCTCCGACAGTGTCGGACAATCAGCATGCATTAGCTGCAGGGTTACCGCAGTTATTCATTTAGCTTGCAAATCAACTAATAGATAGTAACTGATTTAATGAGCCATTCGCGGTTCCACTTTTTCAAGCTTCGCTTGCACATGCATGGCTTAGTCTTTCAGACAAGCATATGGCAACTGACAGGATCAATCAGTTTAATTGTACTTTGAACAATCTTTCGATTTGTTCGAATTTAGAAAGACATAGCCTTGCGGCCTCGTCAATCTTGCTTTGAGCTTTTTAAATCACGAAGAGTTTCAATGCATGCTTTGGCATGGCTACTAGTTACTACACAGTACTCTACACACTTAGAGTTACCCACGATTACACATTTCACATGCTGATGTTTCGGCTCGCGCGTACTAGAAACAGCATAATACTATGTGTACTGGTAGATAGCGCTCTGTGAGCATTTCCCATGAGCAGGTTTTGCCCTCCAAATCTCTGTTCTACTGTTACCAATACCGGCTAACAACTGTATCATACTAGGGAGAATTGACTCATGATTTAAAAAACCAGATGTTCACATGTCGATGTTTCGGCTCTCGCCTACTAGAAACAACATAATACTAGTCTGTTAAAAATCTCAATCACGCCGCCTCTTCAGATACAGAAGTTTTACCTTTTATTGGTTAGAGAACAGCTTTCCAGCTGTCGACATGGTTACTAGTAACAACACCGTACTCAACACAAAAACTTTTCAACTTCACAACTTTCACATGCTGATGTTTCTGCTTTCGCATACTAGAAACAGCATAATACTTATTGTTTTGTCAAGTAATTTGTGTGTCTTTCCCATGTGAAGTTTCACCGGTCAACAATGTTTCCCTGACCAATTACGGCTACTAGTAGCTGTATAATACTAGGGAAAATGATTGAGGATTTAATATCAGATTTTCACATGTTGATGTTTCGGCTTTCGCCTACTAGAAACAACATAATACTAGTCTGCTAAGAAATCTCGCTCAAATTGCCTTTTCACATACAGAAGTTTCACCTTCTATTGGTTAGAGAACAGTTCTCAGCTGTCGACATGGTTACTAGTAACAACATCGTACTCAACACAAAAATTCTTCAACTTCACAACTTTCACATGCTGATGTTTCTGCTTTCGCGTACTAGAAACAGCATAATACTTATTGCTTTGTCAAGAAGTGTGTGTGTCTTTCCCATGCGAAAGTTTCACCGGTCAGCAATAATTGCCGTGTCCAATTAAGGTTACTCATAGCTGTATAATACTAGGGAAAATGATTGAGGATTTAATATCAGATTTTCACATGTTGATGTTTCGGCTTTCGCCTACTAGAAACAACATAATACTAGTCTGCTAATAAATCTCGCTCAAATTGCCTTTTCACATACAGAAGTTTCACCTCTTCTTGGTCACTGTACAGATGATGCTGTCTGTTCTTTATTTGGTTCTGCTTATTATAAGGAGGGGCATCACTCCTTCCTCCTTGGTTTGCATGCATTAAGCCTGCTTTGTGAAAAGCGTATCTTTCTAGCTTTTCTTCGCCTTACTCGAGTAGGACGATACAATCCAGACATTAGTCAGTCTTGGTGTAAAGTCACTGAGTATTATTCGGTTCTGCTTTATTCAGCAATATGCTGTATAATTGTTGTAATTTGCGAACATATTTGTTCTCAGTTCCGAACTACTAGCGACGACAGATTACCAGCGGTCATGAGCCATCAAGGTAGTTCTTTGGTGCATCAAGTAGAGAGGTGCCATCAAACAACACTTCCCTAATAATGCTACACACATAGAATTTGCTACAGTGCAGCTTTTTACTTTGCAAAATTTGCGCACAAATTTTGCATAGAATAAATGTTTTATCAAGATTTTTAGATCCCCTCCCTTGAGAGAACGTTACTCCTTTAAGTGAACACCCCGCGGCGTCCTGTTGTTATTGCTTATAACCATTTCGCAAGCCGGAGGCATAATGCACTACGCAAGCCGCTACTTTGGCACAGAGGCACCTAGTTTTACACCCGGGACTTCAGGTGGCCCAGTTTTACACCCAGTACAGCGGTGCCAGTTGGTAACCCGGTGGATCCTCGGAGACCAGACATGATCATAGATCAAACCCGATGTATGCTACTCCTGAACGTATAGTATCTCCACTGTGCAATGAAATTATCGTTCGTCTCGGGCCTTCCTATACGTTCAGCAGACAATCGCTAGGAATTCACCTCGTGACCCGTGGTGACCACACTGGATTTCAAGTTTATTGATTTGGACAGACCTGTCATTTATTTTGCTTTTCAGCTTCAGTTCTGCTCGATCTAGCTTGCCTAAGGCTTGATCTCGCTTTGCTCACCCCTGTAGGAGCCTCTACTAGTACCACTCGGAGTAATGGGGAATCCACCAGACCTAATCGATGAATGCCATCAAACAACAAACATCATACCCGGCTTCATCAGGCATATTTTATTACTTCCGAGAGGTACTTTAGTATCAGATCTTTCTCCATGCCTCTTATGAGGACCCGTCAGACCTTTCGGTTTATCGTTTAGCTTCAGTCCTGCTCGATCTAGCTTTCCCAAGGCTCGATCTAGCTCTATTCGCCCCACTAGAGGGCTCTCTAAGACCCCTCGGTCTTAGTGTTAGCTCCGGTACTGCTCGGTCGTGCTTGCTGAAGGCCCGACCCAGCTTTAGTTAGATTCTCGTACTTTCTCTTGGCCTCTCTAGGAGGACCAGACAGACCTCTCGGTCTATCGTTTAGCTTCAGTCCTGCTCGATCTAGCTTGCCCAAGGCTTGATCAAGCTCTATTCGCCCCGCTAGAGGGCTCTCTAAGACCCCTCGGTCTTAGTGTTATCTTCTGTAATGCCTAACCAAGCTTACTACAGGCCTTGGTCAGGTCTTTATCGGTCACCGATTAGTAACAGACCAATCATAGGGCCTTCCACCCTATCCGGGTTGAGGTCTTTAGTCCAGCCATATTTTGACAAGACACCTCTCCCTAATAATGCCCCACACATAGAATTACTGTCCATGCAGTATTTAACTTGTGTTTTTTTCTAAAATTTGATTTTCACTTTTTGGAGGTTCATTTGCTCCTCTGACACTCTTTCAGCTTCAATCTTACTCGATCTAGCTTTCCCAAGGCTCGATCTAGCTCTATTCGCCCCACTAGAGGGCTCTCTAAGACACTTCGGTCTTAGTGTTAGCTCCGGTCTTGCTCAATCGTGCTTGCTGAAGGCGCGATCAAGCTTTAGTTAGCTTCTCGTACTTCCTCTTGGCCTCTCTAGGAGGACCAGACAGACCTCTCGGTCTATCGTTTAGCTTCAGTCCTGCTCGATCTAGCTTTCCCAAGGCTCGATCTAGCTCTATTCGCCCTGCTAGAGGGCTCTCTAAGACCCCTCGGTCTTAGTGTTAGCTCCGGTACAGCTCGGTCGTGCTTGCTGAAGGCCCGATCAAGCTTTAGTTAGATTCTCGTACTTTCTCTTGGCCTCTATAGGAGGACCAGACAGACCTCTCGGTCTATCGTTTAGCTTCAGTCCTGCTTGATCTAGCTTTCCCAAGGCTCGATCTAGCTCTATTCGCCCTGCTAGAGGGCTCTCTAAGACCCCTCGGTCTTAGTGTTAGCTCCGGTACAGCTCGGTCGTGCTTGCTGAAGGCCCGATCAAGCTTTAGTTAGCTTCTCGTACTTTCTCTTGGCCTCTCTAGGAGGACCAGACAGACCTCTCGGTCTATCGTTTAGCTTCAGTCCTGCTCGATCTAGCTTTCCCAAGGCTCGATCTAGATCTATTCGCCCTGCTAGAGGGCTCTCTAAGACCCCTCGGTCTTAGTGTTAGCTCCGGTACAGCTCGGTCGTGCTTGCTGAAGGCCTGATCAAGCTTTAGTTAGCTTCTCGTACTTTCTCTTGGCCTCTCTAGGAGGACCAGACAGACCTTTCGGTCTCTTGCTTAGCTTCAGTCCTGCTCGATCTAGCTTTCCCAAGGCTCGATCTAGCTCTATTCGCCCCGCTAGAGGGCTCTCTAAGACCCCTCGGTCTTAGTGTTAACTCCTGTAATGCCTAACCAAGCTTACTACAGGCCTTGGTCAGGTCTTTATCGGTCACCGATTAGTAACAGACCGATCATGGGGCCTTCCACCCTATCCGGGTTGAGGTCTTTAGTCCAGCCATATTTTGACAAGACACCTCCCCCTAATAATGCCCCACACATAGAAATACTGTCCATGCAGTATTTAACTTGTGTTTTTTCTAAAATTTGATTTTCACTTTTTGGAGGTTCATTTGCTCCTCTGACACTCTTTCAGCTTCAATCTTACTCGATCTAGCTTTCCCAAGGCTCGATCTAGCTCTATTCGCCCCACCAGAGGGCTCTCTAAGACACTTCGGTCTTAGTGTTAGCTCCGGTCTTGCTCAATCGTGCTTGCTGAAGGCGCGATCAAGCTTTAGTTAGCTTCTCGTACTTTCTCTTGGCCTCTCTAGGAGGACCAGACAGACCTCTCGGTCTATCGTTTAGCTTCAGTCCTGCTCGATCTAGCTTTCCCAAGGCTCGATCTAGCTCTATTCGCCCCGCTAGAGGGCTCTCTAAGACCCCTCGGTCTTAGTGTTAGCTCCGGTACAGCTCGGTCGTGCTTGCTGAAGGCCCGATCAAGCTTTAGTTGGCTTCTCGTACTTTCTCTTGGCCTCTCTAGGAGGACCAGACAGACCTCTCGGTCTCTTGCTTAGCTTCAGTCCTGCTCGATCTAGCTTGCCCAAGGCTTGATCAAGCTCTATTCGCCCCGCTAGAGGGCTCTCTAAGACCCCTCGGTCTTAGTGTTAGCTCCGGTACAGCTCGGTCGTGCTTGCTGAAGGCCCGATCAAGCTTTAGTTAGCTTCTCGTTTTTTCTCTTGGCCTCTCTAGGAGGACCAGACAGACCTCTCGGTCTATCGTTTAGCTTCAGTCCTGCTCGATCTAGCTTTCCCAAGGCTCGATCTAGCTCTATTCGCCCCGCTAGAGGGCTCTCTAAGACCCCTCGGTCTTAGTGTTAGCTCCGGTACAGCTCGGTCGTGCTTGCTGAAGGCCCGATCAAGCTTTAGTTGGCTTCTCGTACTTTCTCTTGGCCTCTCTAGGAGGACCAGACAGACCTCTCGGTCTATCCTTTAGCTTCAGTCCTGCTCGATCTAGCTTTCCCAAGGCTCGATCTAGCTCTATTCGCCCCGCTAGAGGGCTCTCTAAGACCCCTCGGTCTTAGTGTTATCTCCTGTAATGCCTAACCAAGCTTACTACAGGCCTTGGTCAGGTCTTTATCGGTCACCGATTAGTAACAGACCGATCATAGGGCCTTCCACCCTATCTGGGTTGAGGTCTTTAGTCCAGCCATATTTTGACAAGACACCTCCCCCTAATAATGCCCCACACATAGAATTACTGTTTATGCAGCTTTTCACTTGTGAAATTTTTAATTTTCGCAATTATTATAGAATAAGTGTTTGCGCAGCTTTTCATAGGTCGAGCTCTAGCTAGCTAGCTCAAGCTAGCTAGCTAGCTCAAGCTCAAGCTATCTAGCTCAAGCTCAAGCCAGCTAGCTCAAGCTCAAGCTAGCTAGCTAGCTCAAGCTCAAGCTAGCTAGCTAGCTCAAGCTCAAGCTAGCTAGCTCAAGCTCAAGCTAGCTAGCTCAAGCTCAAGCTAGCTAGCTAGCTCAAGCTCAAGCTCAAGCTAGCTAGCTCAAGCTCAAGCTCAAGCTAGCTAGCTAGCTCAAGCTCAAGCTAGCTAGCTAGCTCAAGCTCAAGCTAGCTAGCTAGCTCAAGCTCAAGCTAGCTAGCTCAAGCTCAAGCTCAAGCTCAAGCTAGCTAGCTAGCTCAAGCTAGCTAGCTAGCTCAAGCTCAAGCTAGCTAGCTAGCTCAAGTTCAAGCTAGCTAGCTAGCTCAAGCTCAAGCTAGCTAGCTAGCTCAAGCTCAAGCTAGCTAGCTCAAGCTCAAGCTAGCTAGCTCAAGCTCAAGCTAGCTAGCTAGCTCAAGCTCAAGCTCAAGCTAGCTAGCTCAAGCTCAAGCTCAAGCTAGCTAGCTAGCTCAAGCTCAAGCTAGCTAGCTAGCTCAAGCTCAAGCTCAAGCTAGCTAGCTAGCTCAAGTTCAAGCTAGCTAGCTAGCTCAAGCTCAAGCTAGCTAGCTCAAGCTCAAGCTAGCTAGCTCAAGCTCAAGCCAGCTAGCTCAAGCTCAAGCTCAAGCTAGCTAGCTAGCTCAAGCACAAGCTAGCTAGCTAGCTCAATCTCAAGCTAGCTAGCTCAAGCTCAAGCTAGCTAGCTCAAGCTCAAGCTAGCTAGCTAGCTCAAGCTCAAGCTCAAGCTAGCTAGCTCAAGCTCAAGCTCAAGCTAGCTAGCTAGCTCAAGCTCAAGCTAGCTAGCTAGCTCAAGCTCAAGCTCAAGCTAGCTAGCTCAAGCTCAAGCTCAAGCTAGCTAGCTAGCTCAAGCTCAAGCTGGCTAGCTAGCTCAAGCTCAAGCTAGCTAGCTAGCTCAAGCTCAAGCTAGCTAGCTCAAGCTCAAGCTCAAGCTCAAGCTAGCTAGCTAGCTCAAGCTAGCTAGCTAGCTCAAGCTCAAGCTAGCTAGCTAGCTCAAGTTCAAGCTAGCTAGCTAGCTCAAGCTCAAGCTAGCTAGCTAGCTCAAGCTCAAGCTAGCTAGCTCAAGCTCAAGCTAGCTAGCTCAAGCTCAAGCTAGCTAGCTAGCTCAAGCTCAAGCTCAAGCTAGCTAGCTCAAGCTCAAGCTCAAGCTAGCTAGCTAGCTCAAGCTCAAGCTAGCTAGCTAGCTCAAGCTCAAGCTAGCTAGCTAGCTCAAGTTCAAGCTAGCTAGCTAGCTCAAGCTCAAGCTAGCTAGCTCAAGCTCAAGCTAGCTAGCTCAAACTCAAGCTAGCTAGCTAGCTCAAGTTCAAGCTAGCTAGCTAGCTCAAGCTCAAGCTAGCTAGCTAGCTCAAGCTCAAGCTAGCTAGCTCAAGCTCAAGCTAGCTAGCTCAAGCTCCAGCTAGCTAGCTAGCTCAAGCTCAAGCTCAAGCTAGCTAGCTCAAGCTCAAGCTCAAGCTAGCTAGCTAGCTCAAGCTCAAGCTAGCTAGCTAGCTCAAGCTCAAGCTAGCTAGCTAGCTCAAGTTCAAGCTAGCTAGCTAGCTCAAGCTCAAGCTAGCTAGCTCAAGCTCAAGCTAGCTAGCTCAAGCTCAAGCCAGCTAGCTCAAGCTCAAGCTCAAGCTAGCTAGCTAGCTCAAGCACAAGCTTGCTAGCTAGCTCAAGCTCAAGCTAGCTAGCTCAAGCTCAAGCTAGCTAGCTCAAGCTCAAGCTAGCTAGCTCAAGCTCAAGCTCAAGCTAGCTAGCTAGCTCAAGCACAAGCTTGCTAGCTAGCTCAAGCTCAAGCTAGCTAGCTCAAGCTCAAGCTAGCTAGCTCAAGCTCAAGCTAGCTAGCTAGCTCAAGCTCAAGCTCAAGCTAGCTAGCTCAAGCTCAAGCTCAAGCTAGCTAGCTGGCTCAAGCTCAAGCTAGCTAGCTAGCTCAAGCTCAAGCTAGCTAGCTAGCTCAAGCTCAAGCTAGCTAGCTCAAGCTCAAGCTCAAGCTAGCTAGCTAGCTCAAGCTAGCTAGCTAGCTCAAGCTCAAGCTAGCTAGCTAGCTCAAGTTCAAGCTAGCTAGCTAGCTCAAGCTCAAGCTAGCTAGCTAGCTCAAGCTCAAGCTAGCTAGCTCAAGCTCAAGCTAGCTAGCTCAAGCTCAAGCTAGCTAGCTAGCTCAAGCTCAAGCTCAAGCTAGCTAGCTCAAGCTCAAGCTCAAGCTAGCTAGCTAGCTCAAGCTCAAGCTAGCTAGCTAGCTCAAGCTCAAGCTAGCTAGCTAGCTCAAGTTCAAGCTAGCTAGCTAGCTCAAGCTCAAGCTAGCTAGCTCAAGCTCAAGCTAGCTAGCTCAAGCTCAAGCCAGCTAGCTCAAGCTCAAGCTCAAGCTAGCTAGCTAGCTCAAGCACAAGCTAGCTAGCTAGCTCAAGCTCAAGCTAGCTAGCTCAAGCTCAAGCTAGCTAGCTCAAGCTCAAGCTAGCTAGCTAGCTCAAGCTCAAGCTCAAGCTAGCTAGCTCAAGCTCAAGCTCAAGCTAGCTAGCTAGCTCAAGCTCAAGCTAGCTAGCTAGCTCAAGCTCAAGCTAGCTAGCTCAAGCTCAAGCTCAAGCTAGCTAGCTAGCTCAAGCTCAAGCTAGCTAGCTAGCTCAAGCTCAAGCTAGCTAGCTAGCTCAAGCTCAAGCTAGCTAGCTCAAGCTCAAGCTCAAGCTCAAGCTAGCTAGCTAGCTCAAGCTAGCTAGCTAGCTCAAGCTCAAGCTAGCTAGCTAGCTCAAGTTCAAGCTAGCTAGCTAGCTCAAGCTCAAGCTAGCTAGCTAGCTCAAGCTCAAGCTAGCTAGCTCAAGCTCAAGCTAGCTAGCTCAAGCTCAAGCTAGCTAGCTAGCTCAAGCTCAAGCTCAAGCTAGCTAGCTCAAGCTCAAGCTCAAGCTAGCTAGCTAGCTCAAGCTCAAGCTAGCTAGCTAGCTCAAGCTCAAGCTAGCTAGCTAGCTCAAGTTCAAGCTAGCTAGCTAGCTCAAGCTCAAGCTAGCTAGCTCAAGCTCAAGCTAGCTAGCTCAAACTCAAGCTAGCTAGCTAGCTCAAGTTCAAGCTAGCTAGCTAGCTCAAGCTCAAGCTAGCTAGCTAGCTCAAGCTCAAGCTAGCTAGCTCAAGCTCAAGCTAGCTAGCTCAAGCTCAAGCTAGCTAGCTAGCTCAAGCTCAAGCTCAAGCTAGCTAGCTCAAGCTCAAGCTCAAGCTAGCTAGCTAGCTCAAGCTCAAGCTAGCTAGCTAGCTCAAGCTCAAGCTAGCTAGCTAGCTCAAGTTCAAGCTAGCTAGCTAGCTCAAGCTCAAGCTAGCTAGCTCAAGCTCAAGCTAGCTAGCTCAAGCTCAAGCCAGCTAGCTCAAGCTCAAGCTCAAGCTAGCTAGCTAGCTCAAGCACAAGCTTGCTAGCTAGCTCAAGCTCAAGCTAGCTAGCTCAAGCTCAAGCTAGCTAGCTCAAGCTCAAGCTAGCTAGCTCAAGCTCAAGCTCAAGCTAGCTAGCTAGCTCAAGCACAAGCTTGCTAGCTAGCTCAAGCTCAAGCTAGCTAGCTCAAGCTCAAGCTAGCTAGCTCAAGCTCAAGCTAGCTAGCTAGCTCAAGCTCAAGCTCAAGCTAGCTAGCTCAAGCTCAAGCTCAAGCTAGCTAGCTAGCTCAAGCTCAAGCTAGCTAGCTAGCTCAAGCTCAAGCTAGCTAGCTAGCTAGCTCAAGCTCAAGCTAGCTAGCTCAAGCTCAAGCTCAAGCTAGCTAGCTAGCTCAAGCTAGCTAGCTAGCTCAAGCTCAAGCTAGCTAGCTAGCTCAAGTTCAAGCTAGCTAGCTAGCTCAAGCTCAAGCTAGCTAGCTAGCTCAAGCTCAAGCTATCTAGCTCAAGCTCAAGCTAGCTAGCTCAAGCTCAAGCTAGCTAGCTAGCTCAAGCTCAAGCTCAAGCTAGCTAGCTCAAGCTCAAGCTCAAGCTAGCTAGCTAGCTCAAGCTCAAGCTAGCTAGCTAGCTCAAGCTCAAGCTAGCTAGCTAGCTCAAGTTCAAGCTAGCTAGCTAGCTCAAGCTCAAGCTAGCTAGCTCAAGCTCAAGCTAGCTAGCTCAAGCTCAAGCCAGCTAGCTCAAGCTCAAGCTCAAGCTAGCTAGCTAGCTCAAGCTCAAGCTCAAGCTCAAGCTAGCTAGCTAGCTCAAGTTCAAGCTAGCTAGCTAGCTCAAGCTCAAGCTAGCTAGCTCAAGCTCAAGCTAGCTAGCTCAAGCTCAAGCCAGCTAGCTCAAGCTCAAGCTCAAGCTAGCTAGCTAGCTCAAGCTCAAGCTAGCTAGCTCAAGCTCAAGCTAGCTAGCTAGCTAGCTCAAGCTCAAGCTCAAGCTAGCTAGCTCAAGCTCAAGCTCAAGCTAGCTAGCTCAAGCTCAAGCTCAAGCTAGCTAGCTCAAGCTCAAGCTCAAGCTAGCTAGCTCAAGCCCAAGCTCAAGCTAGCTAGCTAGCTCAAGCTCAAGCTAGCTAGCTCAAGCTCAAGCTCAAGCTCAAGCTAGCTAGCTAGCTAGCTCAAGCTCAAGCTCAAGCTAGCTAGCTAGCTCAAGCTCAAGCTAGCTAGCTCAAGCTCAAGCTAGCTAGCTAGCTCAAGTTCAAGCTAGCTAGCTAGCTCAAGCTCAAGCTAGCTAGCTAGCTCAAGCTCAAGCTAGCTAGCTCAAGCTCAAGCTAGCTAGCTCAAGCTCAAGCTAGCTAGCTAGCTCAAGCTCAAGCTCAAGCTAGCTAGCTCAAGCTCAAGCTCAAGCTAGCTAGCTAGCTCAAGCTCAAGCTAGCTAGCTAGCTCAAGCTCAAGCTAGCTAGCTAGCTCAAGTTCAAGCTAGCTAGCTAGCTCAAGCTCAAGCTAGCTAGCTCAAGCTCAAGCTAGCTAGCTCAAACTCAAGCTAGCTAGCTAGCTCAAGTTCAAGCTAGCTAGCTAGCTCAAGCTCAAGCTAGCTAGCTAGCTCAAGCTCAAGCTAGCTAGCTCAAGCTCAAGCTAGCTAGCTCAAGCTCAAGCTAGCTAGCTAGCTCAAGCTCAAGCTCAAGCTAGCTAGCTCAAGCTCAAGCTCAAGCTAGCTAGCTAGCTCAAGCTCAAGCTAGCTAGCTAGCTCAAGCTCAAGCTAGCTAGCTAGCTCAAGTTCAAGCTAGCTAGCTAGGTCAAGCTCAAGCTAGCTAGCTCAAGCTCAAGCTAGCTAGCTCAAGCTCAAGCCAGCTAGCTCAAGCTCAAGCTCAAGCTAGCTAGCTAGCTCAAGCACAAGCTTGCTAGCTAGCTCAAGCTCAAGCTAGCTAGCTCAAGCTCAAGCTAGCTAGCTCAAGCTCAAGCTAGCTAGCTCAAGCTCAAGCTCAAGCTAGCTAGCTAGCTCAAGCACAAGCTTGCTAGCTAGCTCAAGCTCAAGCTAGCTAGCTCAAGCTCAAGCTAGCTAGCTCAAGCTCAAGCTAGCTAGCTAGCTCAAGCTCAAGCTCAAGCTAGCTAGCTCAAGCTCAAGCTCAAGCTAGCTAGCTAGCTCAAGCTCAAGCTAGCTAGCTAGCTCAAGCTCAAGCTAGCTAGCTAGCTCAAGCTCAAGCTAGCTAGCTCAAGCTCAAGCTCAAGCTAGCTAGCTAGCTCAAGCTAGCTAGCTAGCTCAAGCTCAAGCTAGCTAGCTAGCTCAAGTTCAAGCTAGCTAGCTAGCTCAAGCTCAAGCTAGCTAGCTAGCTCAAGCTCAAGCTAGCTAGCTCAAGCTCAAGCTAGCTAGCTCAAGCTCAAGCTAGCTAGCTAGCTCAAGCTCAAGCTCAAGCTAGCTAGCTCAAGCTCAAGCTCAAGCTAGCTAGCTAGCTCAAGCTCAAGCTAGCTAGCTAGCTCAAGCTCAAGCTAGCTAGCTAGCTCAAGTTCAAGCTAGCTAGCTAGCTCAAGCTCAAGCTAGCTAGCTCAAGCTCAAGCTAGCTAGCTCAAGCTCAAGCCAGCTAGCTCAAGCTCAAGCTCAAGCTAGCTAGCTAGCTCAAGCTCAAGCTCAAGCTAGCTAGCTAGCTCAAGTTCAAGCTAGCTAGCTAGCTCAAGCTCAAGCTAGCTAGCTCAAGCTCAAGCTAGCTAGCTCAAGCTCAAGCCAGCTAGCTCAAGCTCAATCTCAAGCTAGCTAGCTAGCTCAAGCTCAAGCTAGCTAGCTCAAGCTCAAGCTAGCTAGCTAGCTAGCTCAAGCTCAAGCTCAAGCTAGCTAGCTCAAGCTCAAGCTCAAGCTAGCTAGCTCAAGCTCAAGCTCAAGCTAGCTAGCTCAAGCTCAAGCTCAAGCTAGCTAGCTCAAGCTCAAGCTCAAGCTAGCTAGCTAGCTCAAGCTCAAGCTAGCTAGCTCAAGCTCAAGCTCAAGCTCAAGCTAGCTAGCTAGCTAGCTCAAGCTCAAGCTCAAGCTAGCTAGCTAGCTCAAGCTCAAGCTAGCTAGCTCAAGCTCAAGCCAGCTAGCTCAAGCTCAAGCTCAAGCTAGCTAGCTAGCTCAAGCTCAAGCTAGCTAGCTCAAGCTCAAGCCAGCTAGCTCAAGCTCAAGCTCAAGCTCAAGCTAGCTAGCTAGCTCAAGCTCAAGCTAGATAGCTAGCTCAAGCTAGCTAGCTAGCTCAAGCTCAAGCTCAAGCTAGCTAGCTAGCTAGCTCAAGCTCAAGCTAGCTAGCTCAAGCTCAAGCCAGCTAGCTCAAGCTCAAGCTCAAGCTAGCTAGCTAGCTCAAGCTCAAGCTAGCTAGCTCAAGCTCAAGCTCAAGCGAGCTAGCTAGCTCAAGCTCAAGCTAGCTAGCTAGCTCAAGCTCAAGCTAGCTAACTCAAGCTAACTCAGCTAGCTCAAGCTAACTCAAGCTAGCTAAAGCTAACTCAAGCTAACTCAAGCTAACTCAAGCTAACTCAAGCTAGCTAAAGCTAACTCAAGCTAACTCAAGCTAACCCGAGCTAACTCAAGCTAGCTCAAGCTAACCCAAGCTAGCTAAAGCTAACTCAAGCTAACTCAAGCTAATTCAAGCTAACTCAAGCTAACTCAAGCTAACTCAAGCTAACTCAAGCTAGCTAAAGCTAACTCAAGCTAACTCAAGCTAACTCAAGCTAACCCGAGCTAACTCAAGCTAACTGAAGGTAGCTAAAGCTAGTTCAAGCTAACTCAAGCTAGCTAAAGCTAAGACAAGCTAACTCAAGCTAACTCAAGCTAACTCAAGCTAACTCAAGCTAACTCAAGCTAGTTCAAGCTAACTCAAGCTAACTCAAGCTAACTCAAGCTAGCTAAAGCTAACTCAAGCTAACTCAAGCTAACTCAAGCTAACCCGAGCTAACTCAAGCTAACTCAAGGTAGCTAAAGCTAGTTCAAGCTAACTCAAGCTAGCTAAAGCTAAGACAAGCTAACTCAAGCTAACTCAAGCTAACTCAAGCTAACTCAAGCTAACTCAAGCTAGTTCAAGCTAACTCAAGCTAGCTAAAGCTAACTCAAGCTAACTCAAGCTAACTCAAGCTAGCTCAAGCTAACTCAAGCTAGTTCAAGCTAACTCAAGCTAGCTAAAGCTAACTCAAGCTAACTCAAGCTAACTCAAGCTAACTCAAGCTAGCTAAAGCTAACTCAAGCTAACTCAAGCTAACCCGAGCTAACTCAAGCTAGCTCAAGCTAACCCAAGCTAGCTAAAGCTAACTCAAGCTAACTCAAGCTAATTCAAGCTAACTCAAGCTAACTCAAGCTAACTCAAGCTAACTCAAGCTAGCTAAAGCTAACTCAAGCTAACTCAAGCTAACTCAAGCTAACCCGAGCTAACTCAAGCTAACTCAAGGTAGCTAAAGCTAGTTCAAGCTAACTCAAGCTAGCTAAAGCTAAGACAAGCTAACTCAAGCTAACTCAAGCTAACTCAAGCTAACTCAAGCTAACTCAAGCTAACTCAAGCTAGCTAAAGCTAACTCAAGCTAACTCAAGCTAACTCAAGCTAACCCGAGCTAACTCAAGCTAACTCAAGGTAGCTAAAGCTAGTTCAAGCTAACTCAAGCTAGCTAAAGCTAAGACAAGCTAACTCAAGCTAACTCAAGCTAACTCAAGCTAACTCAAGCTAACTAAAGCTAGTTCAAGCTAACTCAAGCTAGCTAAAGCTAACTCAAGCTAACTCAAGCTAACTCAAGCTAGCTCAAGCTAACTCAAGCTAGTTCAAGCTAACTCAAGCTAGCTAAAGCTAACTCAAGCTAACTCAAGCTAACTCAAGCTAACTCAAGCTAGCTAAAGCTAACTCAAGCTAACTCAAGCTAACCCGAGCTAACTCAAGCTAGCTCAAGCTAACCCAAGCTAGCTAAAGCTAACTCAAGCTAACTCAAGCTAATTCAAGCTAACTCAAGCTAACTCAAGCTAACTCAAGCTAACTCAAGCTAGCTAAAGCTAACTCAAGCTAACTCAAGCTAACTCAAGCTAACCCGAGCTAACTCAAGCTAACTCAAGGTAGCTAAAGCTAGTTCAAGCTAACTCAAGCTAGCTAAAGCTAAGACAAGCTAACTCAAGCTAACTCAAGCTAACTCAAGCTAACTCAAGCTAACTCAAGCTAACTCAAGCTAGTTCAAGCTAACTCAAGCTAACTCAAGCTAACTCAAGCTAGCTAAAGCTAACTCAAGCTAACTCAAGCTAACTCAAGCTAACCCGAGCTAACTCAAGCTAACTCAAGGTAGCTAAAGCTAGTTCAAGCTAGCTCAAGCTAGCTAAAGCTAAGACAAGCTAACTCAAGCTAACTCAAGCTAACTCAAGCTAACTCAAGCTAGTTCAAGCTAACTCAAGCTAGCTAAAGCTAACTCAAGCTAACTCAAGCTAACTCAAGCTAGCTCAAGCTAACTCAAGCTAGTTCAAGCTAACTCAAGCTAGCTAAAGCTAACTCAAGCTAACTCAAGCTAACTCAAGCTAGCTCAAGCTAACTCAAGCTAACTCAAGCTAACTCAAGCTAACCCGAGCTAACTCAAGCTAACTCAAGGTAGCTAAAGCTAGTTCAAGCTAGCTCAAGCTAGCTAAAGCTAAGACAAGCTAACTCAAGCTAACTCAAGCTAACTCAAGCTAACTCAAGCTAGTTCAAGCTAACTCAAGCTAGCTAAAGCTAACTCAAGCTAACTCAAGCTAACTCAAGCTAGCTCAAGCTAACTCAAGCTAGTTCAAGCTAACTCAAGCTAGCTAAAGCTAACTCAAGCTAACTCAAGCTAACTCAAGCTAGCTCAAGCTAACTCAAGCTAGTTCAAGCTAACTCAAGCTAGCTAAAGCTAACTCAAGCTAACTCAAGCTAACTCAAGCTAACTCAAGCTAGCTAAAGCTAACTCAAGCTAACTCAAGCTAACCCGAGCTAACTCAAGCTAGCTCAAGCTAACCCAAGCTAGCTAAAGCTAACTCAAGCTAACTCAAGCTAATTCAAGCTAACTCAAGCTAACTCAAGCTAACTCAAGCTAACTCAAGCTAGCTAAAGCTAACTCAAGCTAACTCAAGCTAACTCAAGCTAACCCGAGCTAACTCAAGCTAACTCAAGGTAGCTAAAGCTAGTTCAAGCTAACTCAAGCTAGCTAAAGCTAAGACAAGCTAACTCAAGCTAACTCAAGCTAACTCAAGCTAACTCAAGCTAACTCAAGCTAGTTCAAGCTAACTCAAGCTAACTCAAGCTAACTCAAGCTAGCTAAAGCTAACTCAAGCTAACTCAAGCTAACTCAAGCTAACCCGAGCTAACTCAAGCTAACTCAAGGTAGCTAAAGCTAGTTCAAGCTAGCTCAAGCTAGCTAAAGCTAAGACAAGCTAACTCAAGCTAACTCAAGCTAACTCAAGCTAGTTCAAGCTAACTCAAGCTAGCTAAAGCTAACTCAAGCTAACTCAAGCTAACTCAAGCTAGCTCAAGCTAACTCAAGCTAGTTCAAGCTAACTCAAGCTA
>NW_027451107.1:0-20000 GCF_964194025.1 Convolutriloba macropyga | reverse complement strand
CCAAATGGCCTAACAGTGGCAGCCAATCAGAGTGCGAGAAAAGCGCTCCCAAATGGCCTAACAGTGGCAGCCAATCAGAGTGCGAGAAAAGCGCTCCCAAATGGCCTAACAGTGGCAGCCAGCTAGAGCTAGCTTAAGTTAGCTTGGGTTAGCTTGAGTTAGCTTTAATTAGCTTTAATTAGCTTAAGCTAGCTTAAGTTAGCTTGGGTTAGCTTGAGTTAGCTTGAGCTAGCTTGAGTTAGCTTGAATTAGCTTGAGTTAGCTTGAATTAGCTTGAGTTAGCTTGAGTTAGCTTGAATTAGCTTGAGTTAGCTTGAGTTAGCTCGGGTTAGCTTGAGTTTGACTTCATTAACCCAAGTTAGCTTGGGTTAACTTCATTAAGTTAGCTTGAACTAGCTTGAGTTAGCTTGAGTTAGCTTGAGTTAGCTTGAGTTAGCTTGAGTTAGCTTGTCTTAGCTTTAGCTAGCTTGAGTTAGCTTGAACTAGCTTTAGCTACCTTGAGTTAGCTTGAGTTAGCTCGGGTTAGCTTGAGTTAGCTTGAGTTAGCTTGAGTTAGCTTTAGCTAGCTTGAGTTAGCTTGAGTTAGCTTGAGTTAGCTTGAGTTAGCTTGAATTAGCTTGAGTTAGCTTGAGTTAGCTTTAGCTAGCTTGGGTTAGCTTGAGCTAGCTTGAGTTAGCTCGGGTTAGCTTGAGTTAGCTTGAGTTAGCTTTAGCTAGCTTGAGTTAGCTTGAGTTAGCTTGAGTTAGCTTGAGTTAGCTTTAGCTAGCTTGAGTTAGCTTGAACTAGCTTGAGTTAGCTTGAGCTAGCTTGAGTTAGCTTGAGTTAGCTTGAGTTAGCTTTAGCTAGCTTGAGTTAGCTTGAACTAGCTTTAGTTAGCTTGAGTTAGCTTGAGTTAGCTTGAGTTAGCTTGAGTTAGCTTGTCTTAGCTTTAGCTAGCTTGAGTTAGCTTGAACTAGCTTTAGCTACCTTGAGTTAGCTTGAGTTAGCTCGGGTTAGCTTGAGTTAGCTTGAGTTAGCTTGAGTTAGCTTTAGCTAGCTTGAGTTAGCTTGAGTTAGCTTGAGTTAGCTTGAACTAGCTTGAGTTAGCTTGAGTTAGCTTGAGTTAGCTTGAGTTAGCTTGAGTTAGCTTGAGTTAGCTTGTCTTAGCTTTAGCTAGCTTGAGTTAGCTTGAACTAGCTTTAGCTACCTTGAGTTAGCTTGAGTTAGCTCGGGTTAGCTTGAGTTAGCTTGAGTTAGCTTGAGTTAGCTTTAGCTAGCTTGAGTTAGCTTGAGTTAGCTTGAGTTAGCTTGAGTTAGCTTGAATTAGCTTGAGTTAGCTTGAGTTAGCTTTAGCTAGCTTGGGTTAGCTTGAGCTAGCTTGAGTTAGCTCGGGTTAGCTTGAGTTAGCTTGAGTTAGCTTTAGCTAGCTTGAGTTAGCTTGAGTTAGCTTGAGTTAGCTTGAGTTAGCTTTAGCTAGCTTGAGTTAGCTTGAACTAGCTTGAGTTAGCTTGAGCTAGCTTGAGTTAGCTTGAGTTAGCTTGAGTTAGCTTTAGCTAGCTTGAGTTAGCTTGAACTAGCTTGAGTTAGCTTGAGTTAGCTTGAGTTAGCTTGTCTTAGCTTTAGCTAGCTTGAGCTAGCTTGAACTAGCTTTAGCTACCTTGAGTTAGCTTGAGTTAGCTCGGGTTAGCTTGAGTTAGCTTGAGTTAGCTTGAGTTAGCTTTAGCTAGCTTGAGTTAGCTTGAGTTAGCTTGAGTTAGCTTGAACTAGCTTGAGTTAGCTTGAGTTAGCTTGAGTTAGCTTGAGTTAGCTTGAGTTAGCTTGTCTTAGCTTTAGCTAGCTTGAGTTAGCTTGAACTAGCTTTAGCTACCTTGAGTTAGCTTGAGTTAGCTCGGGTTAGCTTGAGTTGCTTGAGTTAGCTTGAGTTAGCTTTAGCTAGCTTGAGTTAGCTTGAGTTAGCTTGAGTTAGCTTGAGTTAGCTTGAATTAGCTTGAGTTAGCTTGAGTTAGCTTTAGCTAGCTTGGGTTAGCTTGAGCTAGCTTGAGTTAGCTCGGGTTAGCTTGAGTTAGCTTGAGTTAGCTTTAGCTAGCTTGAGTTAGCTTGAGTTAGCTTGAGTTAGCTTGAGTTAGCTTTAGCTAGCTTGAGTTAGCTTGAACTAGCTTGAGTTAGCTTGAGCTAGCTTGAGTTAGCTTGAGTTAGCTTGAGTTAGCTTTAGCTAGCTTGAGTTAGCTTGAACTAGCTTGAGTTAGCTTGAGCTAGCTTGAGTTAGCTTGAGTTAGCTTGAGTTAGCTTTAGCTAGCTTGAGTTAGCTTGAACTAGCTTGAGTTAGCTTGAGTTAGCTTGAGTTAGCTTGAGTTAGCTTGTCTTAGCTTTAGCTAGCTTGAGCTAGCTTGAACTAGCTTTAGCTACCTTGAGTTAGCTTGAGTTAGCTCGGGTTAGCTTGAGTTAGCTTGAGTTAGCTTGAGTTAGCTTGAGCTAGCTTGAGTTAGCTTGAGTTAGCTTGAGTTAGCTTTAGCTAGCTTGAGTTAGCTTGAACTAGCTTGAGTTAGCTTGAGCTAGCTTGAGTTAGCTTGAGTTAGCTTGAGTTAGCTTTAGCTAGCTTGAGTTAGCTTGAACTAGCTTGAGTTAGCTTGAGTTAGCTTGAGTTAGCTTGAGTTAGCTTGTCTTAGCTTTAGCTAGCTTGAGCTAGCTTGAACTAGCTTTAGCTACCTTGAGTTAGCTTGAGTTAGCTCGGGTTAGCTTGAGTTAGCTTGAGTTAGCTTGAGTTAGCTTTAGCTAGCTTGAGTTAGCTTGAGTTAGCTTGAGTTAGCTTGAACTAGCTTGAGTTAGCTTGAGTTAGCTTGAGTTAGCTTGAGTTAGCTTGAGTTAGCTTGAGTTAGCTTGTCTTAGCTTTAGCTAGCTTGAGTTAGCTTGAACTAGCTTTAGCTACCTTGAGTTAGCTTGAGTTAGCTCGGGTTAGCTTGAGTTAGCTTGAGTTAGCTTGAGTTAGCTTTAGCTAGCTTGAGTTAGCTTGAGTTAGCTTGAGTTAGCTTGAGTTAGCTTGAATTAGCTTGAGTTAGCTTGAGTTAGCTTTAGCTAGCTTGGGTTAGCTTGAGCTAGCTTGAGTTAGCTCGGGTTAGCTTGAGTTAGCTTGAGTTAGCTTTAGCTAGCTTGAGTTAGCTTGAGTTAGCTTGAGTTAGCTTGAGTTAGCTTTAGCTAGCTTGAGTTAGCTTGAACTAGCTTGAGTTAGCTTGAGCTAGCTTGAGTTAGCTTGAGTTAGCTTGAGTTAGCTTTAGCTAGCTTGAGTTAGCTTGAACTAGCTTTAGTTAGCTTGAGTTAGCTTGAGTTAGCTTGAGTTAGCTTGAGTTA
The DNA here is from genome assembly GCF_964194025.1 of Convolutriloba macropyga. Classification (NCBI taxonomy): domain Eukaryota; kingdom Metazoa; phylum Xenacoelomorpha; order Acoela; family Convolutidae; genus Convolutriloba; species Convolutriloba macropyga. The sequence goes on along the minus strand of NW_027451107.1, from coordinate 16,676 downwards.
GCTTGTCTTAGCTTTAGCTAGCTTGAGTTAGCTTGAACTAGCTTTAGCTACCTTGAGTTAGCTTGAGTTAGCTCGGGTTAGCTTGAGTTAGCTTGAGTTAGCTTGAGTTAGCTTTAGCTAGCTTGAGTTAGCTTGAGTTAGCTTGAGTTAGCTTGAGTTAGCTTGAGTTAGCTTGAGTTAGCTTGTCTTAGCTTTAGCTAGCTTGAGTTAGCTTGAACTAGCTTTAGCTACCTTGAGTTAGCTTGAGTTAGCTCGGGTTAGCTTGAGTTAGCTTGAGTTAGCTTGAGTTAGCTTTAGCTAGCTTGAGTTAGCTTGAGTTAGCTTGAGTTAGCTTGAGTTAGCTTGAATTAGCTTGAGTTAGCTTGAGTTAGCTTTAGCTAGCTTGGGTTAGCTTGAGCTAGCTTGAGTTAGCTCGGGTTAGCTTGAGTTAGCTTGAGTTAGCTTTAGCTAGCTTGAGTTAGCTTGAGTTAGCTTGAGTTAGCTTGAGTTAGCTTTAGCTAGCTTGAGTTAGCTTGAACTAGCTTGAGTTAGCTTGAGCTAGCTTGAGTTAGCTTGAGTTAGCTTGAGTTAGCTTTAGCTAGCTTGAGTTAGCTTGAACTAGCTTTAGTTAGCTTGAGTTAGCTTGAGTTAGCTTTAGCTAGCTTGGGTTAGCTTGAGCTAGCTTGAGTTAGCTCGGGTTAGCTTGAGTTAGCTTGAGTTAGCTTTAGCTAGCTTGAGTTAGCTTGAGTTAGCTTGAGTTAGCTTGAGTTAGCTTTAGCTAGCTTGAGTTAGCTTGAACTAGCTTGAGTTAGCTTGAGCTAGCTTGAGTTAGCTTGAGTTAGCTTGAGTTAGCTTTAGCTAGCTTGAGTTAGCTTGAACTAGCTTTAGTTAGCTTGAGTTAGCTTGAGTTAGCTTGAGTTAGCTTGAGTTAGCTTGTCTTAGCTTTAGCTAGCTTGAGTTAGCTTGAACTAGCTTTAGCTACCTTGAGTTAGCTTGAGTTAGCTCGGGTTAGCTTGAGTTAGCTTGAGTTAGCTTGAGTTAGCTTTAGCTAGCTTGAGTTAGCTTGAGTTAGCTTGAGTTAGCTTGAGTTAGCTTGAGTTAGCTTGAGTTAGCTTGTCTTAGCTTTAGCTAGCTTGAGTTAGCTTGAACTAGCTTTAGCTACCTTGAGTTAGCTTGAGTTAGCTCGGGTTAGCTTGAGTTAGCTTGAGTTAGCTTGAGTTAGCTTTAGCTAGCTTGAGTTAGCTTGAGTTAGCTTGAGTTAGCTTGAGTTAGCTTGAATTAGCTTGAGTTAGCTTGAGTTAGCTTTAGCTAGCTTGGGTTAGCTTGAGCTAGCTTGAGTTAGCTCGGGTTAGCTTGAGTTAGCTTGAGTTAGCTTTAGCTAGCTTGAGTTAGCTTGAGTTAGCTTGAGTTAGCTTGAGTTAGCTTTAGCTAGCTTGAGTTAGCTTGAACTAGCTTGAGTTAGCTTGAGCTAGCTTGAGTTAGCTTGAGTTAGCTTGAGTTAGCTTTAGCTAGCTTGAGTTAGCTTGAACTAGCTTGAGTTAGCTTGAGTTAGCTTGAGTTAGCTTGTCTTAGCTTTAGCTAGCTTGAGCTAGCTTGAACTAGCTTTAGCTACCTTGAGTTAGCTTGAGTTAGCTCGGGTTAGCTTGAGTTAGCTTGAGTTAGCTTGAGTTAGCTTTAGCTAGCTTGAGTTAGCTTGAGTTAGCTTGAGTTAGCTTGAACTAGCTTGAGTTAGCTTGAGTTAGCTTGAGTTAGCTTGAGTTAGCTTGAGTTAGCTTGTCTTAGCTTTAGCTAGCTTGAGTTAGCTTGAACTAGCTTTAGCTACCTTGAGTTAGCTTGAGTTAGCTCGGGTTAGCTTGAGTTAGCTTGAGTTAGCTTGAGTTAGCTTTAGCTAGCTTGAGTTAGCTTGAGTTAGCTTGAGTTAGCTTGAGTTAGCTTGAATTAGCTTGAGTTAGCTTGAGTTAGCTTTAGCTAGCTTGGGTTAGCTTGAGCTAGCTTGAGTTAGCTCGGGTTAGCTTGAGTTAGCTTGAGTTAGCTTTAGCTAGCTTGAGTTAGCTTGAGTTAGCTTGAGTTAGCTTGAGTTAGCTTTAGCTAGCTTGAGTTAGCTTGAACTAGCTTGAGTTAGCTTGAGCTAGCTTGAGTTAGCTTGAGTTAGCTTGAGTTAGCTTTAGCTAGCTTGAGTTAGCTTGAACTAGCTTGAGTTAGCTTGAGCTAGCTTGAGTTAGCTTGAGTTAGCTTGAGTTAGCTTTAGCTAGCTTGAGTTAGCTTGAACTAGCTTGAGTTAGCTTGAGTTAGCTTGAGTTAGCTTGAGTTAGCTTGTCTTAGCTTTAGCTAGCTTGAGCTAGCTTGAACTAGCTTTAGCTACCTTGAGTTAGCTTGAGTTAGCTCGGGTTAGCTTGAGTTAGCTTGAGTTAGCTTGAGTTAGCTTGAGCTAGCTTGAGTTAGCTTGAGTTAGCTTGAGTTAGCTTTAGCTAGCTTGAGTTAGCTTGAACTAGCTTGAGTTAGCTTGAGCTAGCTTGAGTTAGCTTGAGTTAGCTTGAGTTAGCTTTAGCTAGCTTGAGTTAGCTTGAACTAGCTTGAGTTAGCTTGAGTTAGCTTGAGTTAGCTTGAGTTAGCTTGTCTTAGCTTTAGCTAGCTTGAGCTAGCTTGAACTAGCTTTAGCTACCTTGAGTTAGCTTGAGTTAGCTCGGGTTAGCTTGAGTTAGCTTGAGTTAGCTTGAGTTAGCTTTAGCTAGCTTGAGTTAGCTTGAGTTAGCTTGAGTTAGCTTGAACTAGCTTGAGTTAGCTTGAGTTAGCTTGAGTTAGCTTGAGTTAGCTTGAGTTAGCTTGAGTTAGCTTGTCTTAGCTTTAGCTAGCTTGAGTTAGCTTGAACTAGCTTTAGCTACCTTGAGTTAGCTTGAGTTAGCTCGGGTTAGCTTGAGTTAGCTTGAGTTAGCTTGAGTTAGCTTTAGCTAGCTTGAGTTAGCTTGAGTTAGCTTGAGTTAGCTTGAGTTAGCTTGAATTAGCTTGAGTTAGCTTGAGTTAGCTTTAGCTAGCTTGGGTTAGCTTGAGCTAGCTTGAGTTAGCTCGGGTTAGCTTGAGTTAGCTTGAGTTAGCTTTAGCTAGCTTGAGTTAGCTTGAGTTAGCTTGAGTTAGCTTGAGTTAGCTTTAGCTAGCTTGAGTTAGCTTGAACTAGCTTGAGTTAGCTTGAGCTAGCTTGAGTTAGCTTGAGTTAGCTTGAGTTAGCTTTAGCTAGCTTGAGTTAGCTTGAACTAGCTTTAGTTAGCTTGAGTTAGCTTGAGTTAGCTTGAGTTAGCTTGAGTTAGCTTGTCTTAGCTTTAGCTAGCTTGAGTTAGCTTGAACTAGCTTTAGCTACCTTGAGTTAGCTTGAGTTAGCTCGGGTTAGCTTGAGTTAGCTTGAGTTAGCTTGAGTTAGCTTTAGCTAGCTTGAGTTAGCTTGAGTTAGCTTGAGTTAGCTTGAGTTAGCTTGAGTTAGCTTGAGTTAGCTTGTCTTAGCTTTAGCTAGCTTGAGTTAGCTTGAACTAGCTTTAGCTACCTTGAGTTAGCTTGAGTTAGCTCGGGTTAGCTTGAGTTAGCTTGAGTTAGCTTGAGTTAGCTTTAGCTAGCTTGAGTTAGCTTGAGTTAGCTTGAGTTAGCTTGAGTTAGCTTGAATTAGCTTGAGTTAGCTTGAGTTAGCTTTAGCTAGCTTGGGTTAGCTTGAGCTAGCTTGAGTTAGCTCGGGTTAGCTTGAGTTAGCTTGAGTTAGCTTTAGCTAGCTTGAGTTAGCTTGAGTTAGCTTGAGTTAGCTTGAGTTAGCTTTAGCTAGCTTGAGTTAGCTTGAACTAGCTTGAGTTAGCTTGAGCTAGCTTGAGTTAGCTTGAGTTAGCTTGAGTTAGCTTTAGCTAGCTTGAGTTAGCTTGAACTAGCTTGAGTTAGCTTGAGTTAGCTTGAGTTAGCTTGAGTTAGCTTGAGTTAGCTTGTCTTAGCTTTAGCTAGCTTGAGTTAGCTTGAACTAGCTTTAGCTACCTTGAGTTAGCTTGAGTTAGCTCGGGTTAGCTTGAGTTAGCTTGAGTTAGCTTGAGTTAGCTTTAGCTAGCTTGAGTTAGCTTGAGTTAGCTTGAGTTAGCTTGAACTAGCTTGAGTTAGCTTGAGTTAGCTTGAGTTAGCTTGAGTTAGCTTGAGTTAGCTTGTCTTAGCTTTAGCTAGCTTGAGTTAGCTTGAACTAGCTTTAGCTACCTTCAGTTAGCTTGAGTTAGCTCGGGTTAGCTTGAGTTAGCTTGAGTTAGCTTGAGTTAGCTTTAGCTAGCTTGAGTTAGCTTGAGTTAGCTTGAGTTAGCTTGAGTTAGCTTGAATTAGCTTGAGTTAGCTTGAGTTAGCTTTAGCTAGCTTGGGTTAGCTTGAGCTAGCTTGAGTTAGCTCGGGTTAGCTTGAGTTAGCTTGAGTTAGCTTTAGCTAGCTTGAGTTAGCTTGAGTTAGCTTGAGTTAGCTTGAGTTAGCTTTAGCTAGCTTGAGTTAGCTTGAGCTAGCTGAGTTAGCTTGAGTTAGCTAGCTTGAGCTTGAGCTAGCTAGCTAGCTTGAGCTTGAGCTAGCTAGCTCGCTTGAGCTTGAGCTTGAGCTAGCTAGCTTGAGCTTGAGCTAGCTAGCTAGCTTGAGCTTGAGCTTGAGCTAGCTGGCTTGAGCTTGAGCTAGCTAGCTTGAGCTTGAGCTAGCTAGCTAGCTAGCTTGAGCTTGAGCTTGAGCTAGCTAGCTAGCTTGAGCTAGCTATCTAGCTTGAGCTTGAGCTAGCTAGCTAGCTTGAGCTTGAGCTTGAGCTTGAGCTAGCTGGCTTGAGCTTGAGCTAGCTAGCTTGAGCTTGAGCTAGCTAGCTAGCTTGAGCTTGAGCTTGAGCTAGCTGGCTTGAGCTTGAGCTAGCTAGCTTGAGCTTGAGCTAGCTAGCTAGCTTGAGCTTGAGCTTGAGCTAGCTAGCTAGCTAGCTTGAGCTTGAGCTTGAGCTTGAGCTAGCTAGCTTGAGCTTGAGCTAGCTAGCTAGCTTGAGCTTGAGCTTGAGCTAGCTAGCTTGAGCTTGAGCTTGAGCTAGCTAGCTTGAGCTTGAGCTTGAGCTAGCTAGCTTGAGCTTGAGCTTGAGCTAGCTAGCTTGAGCTTGAGCTTGAGCTAGCTAGCTAGCTAGCTTGAGCTTGAGCTAGCTAGCTTGAGCTTGAGCTAGCTAGCTAGCTTGAGATTGAGCTTGAGCTAGCTGGCTTGAGCTTGAGCTAGCTAGCTTGAGCTTGAGCTAGCTAGCTTGAGCTTGAGCTAGCTAGCTAGCTTGAACTTGAGCTAGCTAGCTAGCTTGAGCTTGAGCTTGAGCTAGCTAGCTAGCTTGAGCTTGAGCTTGAGCTAGCTGGCTTGAGCTTGAGCTAGCTAGCTTGAGCTTGAGCTAGCTAGCTTGAGCTTGAGCTAGCTAGCTAGCTTGAACTTGAGCTAGCTAGCTAGCTTGAGCTTGAGCTAGCTAGCTAGCTTGAGCTTGAGCTAGCTAGCTAGCTTGAGCTTGAGCTTGAGCTAGCTAGCTTGAGCTTGAGCTTGAGCTAGCTAGCTAGCTTGAGCTTGAGCTAGCTAGCTTGAGCTTGAGCTAGCTAGCTTGAGCTTGAGCTAGCTAGCTAGCTTGAGCTTGAGCTAGCTAGCTAGCTTGAACTTGAGCTAGCTAGCTAGCTTGAGCTTGAGCTAGCTAGCTAGCTTGAGCTAGCTAGCTAGCTTGAGCTTGAGCTTGAGCTAGCTAGCTTGAGCTTGAGCTAGCTAGCTAGCTTGAGCTTGAGCTAGCTAGCTAGCTTGAGCTTGAGCTAGCTAGCTAGCTTGAGCTTGAGCTTGAGCTAGCTAGCTTGAGCTTGAGCTTGAGCTAGCTAGCTAGCTTGAGCTTGAGCTAGCTAGCTTGAGCTTGAGCTAGCTAGCTTGAGCTTGAGCTAGCTAGCAAGCTTGTGCTTGAGCTAGCTAGCTAGCTTGAGCTTGAGCTTGAGCTAGCTAGCTTGAGCTTGAGCTAGCTAGCTTGAGCTTGAGCTAGCTAGCTTGAGCTTGAGCTAGCTAGCAAGCTTGTGCTTGAGCTAGCTAGCTAGCTTGAGCTTGAGCTTGAGCTAGCTGGCTTGAGCTTGAGCTAGCTAGCTTGAGCTTGAGCTAGCTAGCTTGAGCTTGACCTAGCTAGCTAGCTTGAACTTGAGCTAGCTAGCTAGCTTGAGCTTGAGCTAGCTAGCTAGCTTGAGCTTGAGCTAGCTAGCTAGCTTGAGCTTGAGCTTGAGCTAGCTAGCTTGAGCTTGAGCTTGAGCTAGCTAGCTAGCTTGAGCTTGAGCTAGCTAGCTTGAGCTTGAGCTAGCTAGCTTGAGCTTGAGCTAGCTAGCTAGCTTGAGCTTGAGCTAGCTAGCTAGCTTGAACTTGAGCTAGCTAGCTAGCTTGAGTTTGAGCTAGCTAGCTTGAGCTTGAGCTAGCTAGCTTGAGCTTGAGCTAGCTAGCTAGCTTGAACTTGAGCTAGCTAGCTAGCTTGAGCTTGAGCTAGCTAGCTAGCTTGAGCTTGAGCTAGCTAGCTAGCTTGAGCTTGAGCTTGAGCTAGCTAGCTTGAGCTTGAGCTTGAGCTAGCTAGCTAGCTTGAGCTTGAGCTAGCTAGCTTGAGCTTGAGCTAGCTAGCTTGAGCTTGAGCTAGCTAGCTAGCTTGAGCTTGAGCTAGCTAGCTAGCTTGAACTTGAGCTAGCTAGCTAGCTTGAGCTTGAGCTAGCTAGCTTGAGCTTGAGCTAGCTAGCTAGCTTGAGCTTGAGCTTGAGCTAGCTAGCTAGCTAGCTTGAGCTTGAGCTTGAGCTTGAGCTAGCTAGCTTGAGCTTGAGCTAGCTAGCTAGCTTGAGCTTGGGCTTGAGCTAGCTAGCTTGAGCTTGAGCTTGAGCTAGCTAGCTTGAGCTTGAGCTTGAGCTAGCTAGCTTGAGCTTGAGCTTGAGCTAGCTAGCTTGAGCTTGAGCTTGAGCTAGCTAGCTAGCTAGCTTGAGCTTGAGCTAGCTAGCTTGAGCTTGAGCTAGCTAGCTAGCTTGAGCTTGAGCTTGAGCTAGCTGGCTTGAGCTTGAGCTAGCTAGCTTGAGCTTGAGCTAGCTAGCTTGAGCTTGAGCTAGCTAGCTAGCTTGAACTTGAGCTAGCTAGCTAGCTTGAGCTTGAGCTTGAGCTTGAGCTAGCTAGCTAGCTTGAGCTTGAGCTTGAGCTAGCTGGCTTGAGCTTGAGCTAGCTAGCTTGAGCTTGAGCTAGCTAGCTTGAGCTTGAGCTAGCTAGCTAGCTTGAACTTGAGCTAGCTAGCTAGCTTGAGCTTGAGCTAGCTAGCTAGCTTGAGCTTGAGCTAGCTAGCTAGCTTGAGCTTGAGCTTGAGCTAGCTAGCTTGAGCTTGAGCTTGAGCTAGCTAGCTAGCTTGAGCTTGAGCTAGCTAGCTTGAGCTTGAGCTAGATAGCTTGAGCTTGAGCTAGCTAGCTAGCTTGAGCTTGAGCTAGCTAGCTAGCTTGAACTTGAGCTAGCTAGCTAGCTTGAGCTTGAGCTAGCTAGCTAGCTTGAGCTAGCTAGCTAGCTTGAGCTTGAGCTTGAGCTAGCTAGCTTGAGCTTGAGTAGCTAGCTAGCTTGAGCTTGAGCTAGCTAGCTAGCTTGAGCTTGAGCTAGCTAGCTAGCTTGAGCTTGAGCTTGAGCTAGCTAGCTTGAGCTTGAGCTTGAGCTAGCTAGCTAGCTTGAGCTTGAGCTAGCTAGCTTGAGCTTGAGCTAGCTAGCTTGAGCTTGAGCTAGCTAGCAAGCTTGTGCTTGAGCTAGCTAGCTAGCTTGAGCTTGAGCTTGAGCTAGCTAGCTTGAGCTTGAGCTAGCTAGCTTGAGCTTGAGCTAGCTAGCTTGAGCTTGAGCTAGCTAGCAAGCTTGTGCTTGAGCTAGCTAGCTAGCTTGAGCTTGAGCTTGAGCTAGCTGGCTTGAGCTTGAGCTAGCTAGCTTGAGCTTGAGCTAGCTAGCTTGAGCTTGAGCTAGCTAGCTAGCTTGAACTTGAGCTAGCTAGCTAGCTTGAGCTTGAGCTAGCTAGCTAGCTTGAGCTTGAGCTAGCTAGCTAGCTTGAGCTTGAGCTTGAGCTAGCTAGCTTGAGCTTGAGCTTGAGCTAGCTAGCTAGCTTGAGCTTGAGCTAGCTAGCTTGAGCTTGAGCTAGCTAGCTTGAGCTTGAGCTAGCTAGCTAGCTTGAGCTTGAGCTAGCTAGCTAGCTTGAACTTGAGCTAGCTAGCTAGCTTGAGTTTGAGCTAGCTAGCTTGAGCTTGAGCTAGCTAGCTTGAGCTTGAGCTAGCTAGCTAGCTTGAACTTGAGCTAGCTAGCTAGCTTGAGCTTGAGCTAGCTAGCTAGCTTGAGCTTGAGCTAGCTAGCTAGCTTGAGCTTGAGCTTGAGCTAGCTAGCTTGAGCTTGAGCTTGAGCTAGCTAGCTAGCTTGAGCTTGAGCTAGCTAGCTTGAGCTTGAGCTAGCTAGCTTGAGCTTGAGCTAGCTAGCTAGCTTGAGCTTGAGCTAGCTAGCTAGCTTGAACTTGAGCTAGCTAGCTAGCTTGAGCTTGAGCTAGCTAGCTAGCTTGAGCTAGCTAGCTAGCTTGAGCTTGAGCTTGAGCTTGAGCTAGCTAGCTTGAGCTTGAGCTAGCTAGCTAGCTTGAGCTTGAGCTAGCTAGCTAGCTTGAGCTTGAGCTAGCTAGCTAGCTTGAGCTTGAGCTTGAGCTAGCTAGCTTGAGCTTGAGCTAGCTAGCTAGCTTGAGCTTGAGCTAGCTAGCTAGCTTGAGCTTGAGCTTGAGCTAGCTAGCTTGAGCTTGAGCTTGAGCTAGCTAGCTAGCTTGAGCTTGAGCTAGCTAGCTTGAGCTTGAGCTAGCTAGCTTGAGCTTGAGCTAGCTAGCTAGCTTGTGCTTGAGCTAGCTAGCTAGCTTGAGCTTGAGCTTGAGCTAGCTGGCTTGAGCTTGAGCTAGCTAGCTTGAGCTTGAGCTAGCTAGCTTGAGCTTGAGCTAGCTAGCTAGCTTGAACTTGAGCTAGCTAGCTAGCTTGAGCTTGAGCTAGCTAGCTAGCTTGAGCTTGAGCTAGCTAGCTAGCTTGAGCTTGAGCTTGAGCTAGCTAGCTTGAGCTTGAGCTTGAGCTAGCTAGCTAGCTTGAGCTTGAGCTAGCTAGCTTGAGCTTGAGCTAGCTAGCTTGAGCTTGAGCTAGCTAGCTAGCTTGAGCTTGAGCTAGCTAGCTAGCTTGAACTTGAGCTAGCTAGCTAGCTTGAGCTTGAGCTAGCTAGCTAGCTTGAGCTAGCTAGCTAGCTTGAGCTTGAGCTTGAGCTAGCTAGCTTGAGCTTGAGCTAGCTAGCTAGCTTGAGCTTGAGCTAGCTAGCTAGCTTGAGCTTGAGCCAGCTAGCTAGCTTGAGCTTGAGCTTGAGCTAGCTAGCTTGAGCTTGAGCTTGAGCTAGCTAGCTAGCTTGAGCTTGAGCTAGCTAGCTTGAGCTTGAGCTAGCTAGCTTGAGCTTGAGCTAGCTAGCAAGCTTGTGCTTGAGCTAGCTAGCTAGCTTGAGCTTGAGCTTGAGCTAGCTAGCTTGAGCTTGAGCTAGCTAGCTTGAGCTTGAGCTAGCTAGCTTGAGCTTGAGCTAGCTAGCAAGCTTGTGCTTGAGCTAGCTAGCTAGCTTGAGCTTGAGCTTGAGCTAGCTGGCTTGAGCTTGAGCTAGCTAGCTTGAGCTTGAGCTAGCTAGCTTGAGCTTGAGCTAGCTAGCTAGCTTGAACTTGAGCTAGCTAGCTAGCTTGAGCTTGAGCTAGCTAGCTAGCTTGAGCTTGAGCTAGCTAGCTAGCTTGAGCTTGAGCTTGAGCTAGCTAGCTTGAGCTTGAGCTTGAGCTAGCTAGCTAGCTGGAGCTTGAGCTAGCTAGCTTGAGCTTGAGCTAGCTAGCTTGAGCTTGAGCTAGCTAGCTAGCTTGAGCTTGAGCTAGCTAGCTAGCTTGAACTTGAGCTAGCTAGCTAGCTTGAGTTTGAGCTAGCTAGCTTGAGCTTGAGCTAGCTAGCTTGAGCTTGAGCTAGCTAGCTAGCTTGAACTTGAGCTAGCTAGCTAGCTTGAGCTTGAGCTAGCTAGCTAGCTTGAGCTTGAGCTAGCTAGCTAGCTTGAGCTTGAGCTTGAGCTAGCTAGCTTGAGCTTGAGCTTGAGCTAGCTAGCTAGCTTGAGCTTGAGCTAGCTAGCTTGAGCTTGAGCTAGCTAGCTTGAGCTTGAGCTAGCTAGCTAGCTTGAGCTTGAGCTAGCTAGCTAGCTTGAACTTGAGCTAGCTAGCTAGCTTGAGCTTGAGCTAGCTAGCTAGCTTGAGCTAGCTAGCTAGCTTGAGCTTGAGCTTGAGCTTGAGCTAGCTAGCTTGAGCTTGAGCTAGCTAGCTAGCTTGAGCTTGAGCTAGCTAGCCAGCTTGAGCTTGAGCTAGCTAGCTAGCTTGAGCTTGAGCTTGAGCTAGCTAGCTTGAGCTTGAGCTTGAGCTAGCTAGCTAGCTTGAGCTTGAGCTAGCTAGCTAGCTTGAGCTTGAGCTTGAGCTAGCTAGCTTGAGCTTGAGCTTGAGCTAGCTAGCTAGCTTGAGCTTGAGCTAGCTAGCTTGAGCTTGAGCTAGCTAGCTTGAGATTGAGCTAGCTAGCTAGCTTGTGCTTGAGCTAGCTAGCTAGCTTGAGCTTGAGCTTGAGCTAGCTGGCTTGAGCTTGAGCTAGCTAGCTTGAGCTTGAGCTAGCTAGCTTGAGCTTGAGCTAGCTAGCTAGCTTGAACTTGAGCTAGCTAGCTAGCTTGAGCTTGAGCTTGAGCTAGCTAGCTAGCTTGAGCTTGAGCTAGCTAGCTAGCTTGAGCTTGAGCTTGAGCTAGCTAGCTTGAGCTTGAGCTTGAGCTAGCTAGCTAGCTTGAGCTTGAGCTAGCTAGCTTGAGCTTGAGCTAGCTAGCTTGAGCTTGAGCTAGCTAGCTAGCTTGAGCTTGAGCTAGCTAGCTAGCTTGAACTTGAGCTAGCTAGCTAGCTTGAGCTTGAGCTAGCTAGCTAGCTTGAGCTAGCTAGCTAGCTTGAGCTTGAGCTTGAGCTTGAGCTAGCTAGCTTGAGCTTGAGCTAGCTAGCTAGCTTGAGCTTGAGCTAGCTAGCTAGCTTGAGCTTGAGCTAGCTAGCTAGCTTGAGCTTGAGCTTGAGCTAGCTAGCTTGAGCTTGAGCTTGAGCTAGCTAGCTAGCTTGAGCTTGAGCTAGCTAGCTTGAGCTTGAGCTAGCTAGCTTGAGCTTGAGCTAGCTAGCTAGCTTGAGCTTGAGCTAGCTAGCTAGCTTGAGCTTGAGCTAGCTGGCTTGAGCTTGAGCTAGATAGCTTGAGCTTGAGCTAGCTAGCTAGCTTGAGCTAGCTAGCTAGAGCTCGACCTATGAAAAGCTGCGCAAACACTTATTCTATAATAATTGCGAAAATTAAAAATTTCACAAGTGAAAAGCTGCATAAACAGTAATTCTATGTGTGGGGCATTATTAGGGGGAGGTGTCTTGTCAAAATATGGCTGGACTAAAGACCTCAACCCAGATAGGGTGGAAGGCCCTATGATCGGTCTGTTACTAATCGGTGACCGATAAAGACCTGACCAAGGCCTGTAGTAAGCTTGGTTAGGCATTACAGGAGATAACACTAAGACCGAGGGGTCTTAGAGAGCCCTCTAGCGGGGCGAATAGAGCTAGATCGAGCCTTGGGAAAGCTAGATCGAGCAGGACTGAAGCTAAAGGATAGACCGAGAGGTCTGTCTGGTCCTCCTAGAGAGGCCAAGAGAAAGTACGAGAAGCCAACTAAAGCTTGATCGGGCCTTCAGCAAGCACGACCGAGCTGTACCGGAGCTAACACTAAGACCGAGGGGTCTTAGAGAGCCCTCTAGCGGGGCGAATAGAGCTAGATCGAGCCTTGGGAAAGCTAGATCGAGCAGGACTGAAGCTAAACGATAGACCGAGAGGTCTGTCTGGTCCTCCTAGAGAGGCCAAGAGAAAAAACGAGAAGCTAACTAAAGCTTGATCGGCCTTCAGCAAGCACGACCGAGCTGTACCGGAGCTAACACTAAGACCGAGGGGTCTTAGAGAGCCCTCTAGCGGGGCGAATAGAGCTTGATCAAGCCTTGGGCAAGCTAGATCGAGCAGGACTGAAGCTAAGCAAGAGACCGAGAGGTCTGTCTGGTCCTCCTAGAGAGGCCAAGAGAAAGTACGAGAAGCCAACTAAAGCTTGATCGGGCCTTCAGCAAGCACGACCGAGCTGTACCGGAGCTAACACTAAGACCGAGGGGTCTTAGAGAGCCCTCTAGCGGGGCGAATAGAGCTAGATCGAGCCTTGGGAAAGCTAGATCGAGCAGGACTGAAGCTAAACGATAGACCGAGAGGTCTGTCTGGTCCTCCTAGAGAGGCCAAGAGAAAGTACGAGAAGCTAACTAAAGCTTGATCGCGCCTTCAGCAAGCACGATTGAGCAAGACCGGAGCTAACACTAAGACCGAAGTGTCTTAGAGAGCCCTCTGGTGGGCGAATAGAGCTAGATCGAGCCTTGGGAAAGCTAGATCGAGTAAGATTGAAGCTGAAAGAGTGTCAGAGGAGCAAATGAACCTCCAAAAAGTGAAAATCAAATTTTAGAAAAAACACAAGTTAAATACTGCATGGACAGTATTTCTATGTGTGGGGCATTATTAGGGGGAGGTGTCTTGTCAAAATATGGCTGGACTAAAGACCTCAACCCGGATAGGGTGGAAGGCCCCATGATCGGTCTGTTACTAATCGGTGACCGATAAAGACCTGACCAAGGCCTGTAGTAAGCTTGGTTAGGCATTACAGGAGTTAACACTAAGACCGAGGGGTCTTAGAGAGCCCTCTAGCGGGGCGAATAGAGCTAGATCGAGCCTTGGGAAAGCTAGATCGAGCAGGACTGAAGCTAAGCAAGAGACCGAAAGGTCTGTCTGGTCCTCCTAGAGAGGCCAAGAGAAAGTACGAGAAGCTAACTAAAGCTTGATCAGGCCTTCAGCAAGCACGACCGAGCTGTACCGGAGCTAACACTAAGACCGAGGGGTCTTAGAGAGCCCTCTAGCAGGGCGAATAGATCTAGATCGAGCCTTGGGAAAGCTAGATCGAGCAGGACTGAAGCTAAACGATAGACCGAGAGGTCTGTCTGGTCCTCCTAGAGAGGCCAAGAGAAAGTACGAGAAGCTAACTAAAGCTTGATCGGGCCTTCAGCAAGCACGACCGAGCTGTACCGGAGCTAACACTAAGACCGAGGGGTCTTAGAGAGCCCTCTAGCAGGGCGAATAGAGCTAGATCGAGCCTTGGGAAAGCTAGATCAAGCAGGACTGAAGCTAAACGATAGACCGAGAGGTCTGTCTGGTCCTCCTAGAGAGGCCAAGAGAAAGTACGAGAATCTAACTAAAGCTTGATCGGGCCTTCAGCAAGCACGACCGAGCTGTACCGGAGCTAACACTAAGACCGAGGGGTCTTAGAGAGCCCTCTAGCAGGGCGAATAGAGCTAGATCGAGCCTTGGGGAAAGCTAGATCGAGCAGGACTGAAGCTAAACAGCTAAACGATAGACCGAGAGGTCTGTCTGGTCCTCCTAGAGAGGCCAAGAGGAAGTACGAGAAGCTAACTAAAGCTTGATCGCGCCTTCAGCAAGCACGATTGAGCAAGACCGGAGCTAACACTAAGACCGAAGTGTCTTAGAGAGCCCTCTAGTGGGGCGAATAGAGCTAGATCGAGCCTTGGGAAAGCTAGATCGAGTAAGATTGAAGCTGAAAGAGTGTCAGAGGAGCAAATGAACCTCCAAAAAGTGAAAATCAAATTTTAGAAAAAAACACAAGTTAAATACTGCATGGACAGTAATTCTATGTGTGGGGCATTATTAGGGAGAGGTGTCTTGTCAAAATATGGCTGGACTAAAGACCTCAACCCGGATAGGGTGGAAGGCCCTATGATTGGTCTGTTACTAATCGGTGACCGATAAAGACCTGACCAAGGCCTGTAGTAAGCTTGGTTAGGCATTACAGAAGATAACACTAAGACCGAGGGGTCTTAGAGAGCCCTCTAGCGGGGCGAATAGAGCTTGATCAAGCCTTGGGCAAGCTAGATCGAGCAGGACTGAAGCTAAACGATAGACCGAGAGGTCTGTCTGGTCCTCCTAGAGAGGCCAAGAGAAAGTACGAGAATCTAACTAAAGCTGGGTCGGGCCTTCAGCAAGCACGACCGAGCAGTACCGGAGCTAACACTAAGACCGAGGGGTCTTAGAGAGCCCTCTAGTGGGGCGAATAGAGCTAGATCGAGCCTTGGGAAAGCTAGATCGAGCAGGACTGAAGCTAAACGATAAACCGAAAGGTCTGACGGGTCCTCATAAGAGGCATGGAGAAAGATCTGATACTAAAGTACCTCTCGGAAGTAATAAAATATGCCTGATGAAGCCGGGTATGATGTTTGTTGTTTGATGGCATTCATCGATTAGGTCTGGTGGATTCCCCATTACTCCGAGTGGTACTAGTAGAGGCTCCTACAGGGGTGAGCAAAGCGAGATCAAGCCTTAGGCAAGCTAGATCGAGCAGAACTGAAGCTGAAAAGCAAAATAAATGACAGGTCTGTCCAAATCAATAAACTTGAAATCCAGTGTGGTCACCACGGGTCACGAGGTGAATTCCTAGCGATTGTCTGCTGAACGTATAGGAAGGCCCGAAACGAACGATAATTTCATTGCACAGTGGAGATACTATACGTTCAGGAGTAGCATACATCGGGTTTGATCTATGATCATGTCTGGTCTCCGAGGATCCACCGGGTTACCAACTGGCACCGCTGTACTGGGTGTAAAACTGGGCCACCTGAAGTCCCGGGTGTAAAACTAGGTGCCTCTGTGCCAAAGTAGCGGCTTGCGTAGTGCATTATGCCTCCGGCTTGCGAAATGGTTATAAGCAATAACAACAGGACGCCGCGGGGTGTTCACTTAAAGGAGTAACGTTCTCTCAAGGGAGGGGATCTAAAAATCTTGATAAAACATTTATTCTATGCAAAATTTGTGCGCAAATTTTGCAAAGTAAAAAGCTGCACTGTAGCAAATTCTATGTGTGTAGCATTATTAGGGAAGTGTTGTTTGATGGCACCTCTCTACTTGATGCACCAAAGAACTACCTTGATGGCTCATGACCGCTGGTAATCTGTCGTCGCTAGTAGTTCGGAACTGAGAACAAATATGTTCGCAAATTACAACAATTATACAGCATATTGCTGAATAAAGCAGAACCGAATAATACTCAGTGACTTTACACCAAGACTGACTAATGTCTGGATTGTATCGTCCTACTCGAGTAAGGCGAAGAAAAGCTAGAAAGATACGCTTTTCACAAAGCAGGCTTAATGCATGCAAACCAAGGAGGAAGGAGTGATGCCCCTCCTTATAATAAGCAGAACCAAATAAAGAACAGACAGCATCATCTGTACAGTGACCAAGAAGAGGTGAAACTTCTGTATGTGAAAAGGCAATTTGAGCGAGATTTATTAGCAGACTAGTATTATGTTGTTTCTAGTAGGCGAAAGCCGAAAACATCAACATGTGAAAATCTGATATTAAATCCTCAATCATTTTCCCTAGTATTATACAGCTATGAGTAACCTTAATTGGACACGGCAATTATTGCTGACCGGTGAAACTTTCGCATGGGAAAGACACACACACTTCTTGACAAAGCAATAAGTATTATGCTGTTTCTAGTACGCGAAAGCAGAAAACATCAGCATGTGAAAGTTGTGAAGTTGAAGAATTTTTGTGTTGAGTACGATGTTGTTACTAGTAACCATGTCGACAGCTGAGAACTGTTCTCTAACCAATAGAAGGTGAAACTTCTGTATGTGAAAAGGCAATTTGAGCGAGATTTCTTAGCAGACTAGTATTATGTTGTTTCTAGTAGGCGAAAGCCGAAACATCAACATGTGAAAATCTGATATTAAATCCTCAATCATTTTCCCTAGTATTATACAGCTACTAGTAGCCGTAATTGGTCAGGGAAACATTGTTGACCGGTGAAACTTCACATGGGAAAGACACACAAATTACTTGACAAAACAATAAGTATTATGCTGTTTCTAGTATGCGAAAGCAGAAACATCAGCATGTGAAAGTTGTGAAGTTGAAAAGTTTTTGTGTTGAGTACGGTGTTGTTACTAGTAACCATGTCGACAGCTGGAAAGCTGTTCTCTAACCAATAAAAGGTAAAACTTCTGTATCTGAAGAGGCGGCGTGATTGAGATTTTTAACAGACTAGTATTATGTTGTTTCTAGTAGGCGAGAGCCGAAACATCGACATGTGAACATCTGGTTTTTAAATCATGAGTCAATTCTCCCTAGTATGATACAGTTGTTAGCCGGTATTGGTAACAGTAGAACAGAGATTTGGAGGGCAAAACCTGCTCATGGGAAATGCTCACAGAGCGCTATCTACCAGTACACATAGTATTATGCTGTTTCTAGTACGCGCGAGCCGAAACATCAGCATGTGAAATGTGTAATCGTGGGTAACTCTAAGTGTGTAGAGTACTGTGTAGTAACTAGTAGCCATGCCAAAGCATGCATTGAAACTCTTCGTGATTTAAAAAGCTCAAAGCAAGATTGACGAGGCCGCAAGGCTATGTCTTTCTAAATTCGAACAAATCGAAAGATTGTTCAAAGTACAATTAAACTGATTGATCCTGTCAGTTGCCATATGCTTGTCTGAAAGACTAAGCCATGCATGTGCAAGCGAAGC
>NW_027451106.1:0-17500 GCF_964194025.1 Convolutriloba macropyga | reverse complement strand
ACCGAGATTAAGTCTGATCATGGCTGATTATGGTCTGGGTGGGTCTGATCATAAACGCAAACCTCAACTAGGGTAGTCTTTTCATACCCCTCTGGGGGAAGCAAGGTCTTTTCATAAGTCGAGGTCTAAGCGTAGGAAACATAAGCAGATTGATTTTGATGCGTCATGGAGTTAGCCAATCTTGTTGTTCCATTGGCTGGTTTTTGAATAAGCAGTTTCTAGTCGCTGTCATCTGCTTGGATAAAAATTTGAAAAATTTGAGAGCTTGGCAGGAGTTGGCGCCATTGACGTAAAAGAAAAAGGGGCACTGTGCTTCCGCGAACTTGGCACAAGACGGCATGTAACTATAATCACGGGACAACAATTTTTCACGTTTTAAACCGATCATACCAAAGGTACCAATAAAATGTTAGGGTTTTTGTTAATTTTGTCTCGCTAAAACCAAACATAACGATCATTTTCTTATGCTTGAAAACAACAATTTCTGTACTAGGCGTTGCAAAAAGCAAAATAACCTCAGAATTACACATAATTTTTGGAAGACAGTTATCCTTTTTCACCAGTTTGATGAGTTCACCCAGCTCATTTTTCTGATTTTATAAATTCGAGAATAAACCAAATGCTTCAAAGAACTAAACTTTTCAATTTTAAAAATTGGGGATTAAATTAAGGAGATGAATTTAAAGAAAAATATGTAAGTTTTTATCTGATTGTATTTTTCAAATTTACATGCTTCGAACCAAAAAAAAATGTCCACTTGAAAATGTTGTTATCCGTTAACAAAAGCGCTTCGTTGCTTTTACGATTTAAGAGGAATTAGCCACAGTTAATCTAGTAACAATCCTTTTCGAAAATTAGTAGAAAACTAGAGATGAAACCAAAAAGTTTAGTATCATTGACTTTTTTCACAGATTAAAGGTAATAATATTAAAGATTTCGGTTTTAATAATATTAATAACAACAATAATAATAATAATAATAATAATAATAATAATAATAATAATAATAATAATAATAATAATAATAATAATAATAATAATAATAATAATAATAATAATAATAATAATAATAATAATAATAATAATAATAATAATAATAATAATAATATTAATAATAATAATAATAATAATAATAATAATAATAATAATAATAATAATAATGATAATAATAATAAAAATAATAATAATATTAATAATAATAATAATAATAATAATAATAAAAATAATAATAATAATAATAATAATAATAATAATAATAATTTTAATAATAATAATAATAATAATAATAATAATAGTAATAATAATAATAAAATTAATAATAATAATAATAATAATAATAATAATAATAATAATAATAATAATAATAATAACAATAATATTAATAATCATAGTATTAACAATAATAAAAATAATAATAATAATAATGATAATAATAATAAAAATAATAATAATAATAATAATAATAATAATAATAATAATAATAATAATAATAATAATAATAATAAGAATAATAATAATAAAAATAATAATAACTATAAGAACTGCAATAATCATATTACTAATAATAATAGTAATAAAAATCACAATAATAAAAATAACAAAAAATTAATATTAATAATAATAATAATAATAGTAATAATAATAATAATATTAAAAATAATAATAATAATAATACTAATAATAATAATAATAATAAGAATAATAATAAAAATTAAAATAATAATAAAAGTAATAATAATAATAATAACAATAAAGGTAAAAATATTAGTAAAATTTTATCAATAATAATACTAGTACTAATGCATAATTGCACAACAATTTTACTTGCGATTTCTCAAAAATTGGTTGGGTGCAAGAGAAACCGGAAAATGTTGAAAGGAAACAAAATGGATTTTAGTTTAAAATTGACAACAGAATTTTAATTCAATTTTTCTATATGATGGAGCAAAAAATCGACCCCCCTGACCTGGATTTTGAGCTTTTTGTGAAGGACAACATCCAAACTATACTCTCGAAAATTTGGTTGGGTGAAAGAGAACCTGAACAGTGTTGACCGTAGAGAGAATTGTGTAATAATCTAATTTTTTCTATTTCAATGCTTTGAGAGAGTAGCCAGCGAAAAGTTGCTGAAACTTGCCGAAAACATCTGATCATGGCTGATTATGGTCTGGGTGGGTCTGATCAAAAACGCAAACCTCAACTAGGGTAGTCTTTTCATACCCCTCTGGGGGAAGCAGGGTCTTTTCATAAGTCGAGGTCTAAGCGTAGGAAACATAAGCAGATTGATTTTGATGAGTCATGGAGTTAGCCAATCTAATCTTGTTGTTCCACTGGCTGGTTTTTGAATAAGCAGTTTCTAGTCGCTGTCATCTGCTTGGATAAAAATTTGAAAAATTTGAGAGCTTGGCAGGAGTCGGCGCCATTGACGTAAAAGGAAAAGGGGCACTGTGCTTCCGCGAACTTGGCACAAGACGGCATGTAACTATAATCACGGGACAACATTTTTTCACGTTTTAAACCGATCATACCAAGAGTACCAATAAAACGTAAGGGTTTTTGTTAATTTTGTCTCGCTAAAACCAAACATAACGATCATTTTCTTATGCTAGAAAACAACGATTTCTGTACTAGGCGTTGCAAAAAGCAAAATAACCTCAGAATTACACATAATTTTTGGAAGACAGTTATCTTTTTTCACCAGTTTGATGAGTTCACCTAGCTCATTTTTCTGATTTTATAAATTCGAGAATAAACCAAATACTTCAGAATAAACTTTCCAATTTTAAAAATTGGGGATTAAATTAAGGAGATGAATTTAAAGAAAAATATGTAAATTTTATCTGATTATATTTTTCAAATTTACATGCTTCGAACCAAAAAAAATGTCCACTTGAAAATGTTGTTATCCCTTAACAAAAGCGCTTCGTTGCTTTTACGATTTGAGAGGAATTAGCCACAGTTAATCTAGTAACAATCTTTTTCGAAAATTAGTAGAAAACTAGAGATGAAACCAAAAAGTTTAGTATCATTGACTTTTTTCACAGATACCTGATAATACTACACAGCGAGTAAGACATATGAAGCCAAACATCCAATAAAAAGTTGCTCAGAATAATATAATTTTATTGACAAAAATTTTAGGATACAAACTTTTATTGGCTAAATGACATGAGGCTGGCATCTTGCCGAAAATATCATCAAGGTCAAAATAAGCCGAAGGTGCATTAAACTTTTTCGTCCCGAAAATTATATTTATTAAACTAAGTAGTGCTACTGATTTTACGAAATTGGGCTTCATTAACTCTAACAGAAGGAAACAGAGTCTTTCAATAAATTTATGCACGTAAGTACCAAATTGATTATGTTGAACGCTTAGAAACTGTTTACTATTGGTAAATTTATGCGTTACTTTACTCAATTCTTTTTGTCCAAAATTTTGTAACCGTTTACAACTAGTACATTTCATGTATTTTTGTAAAACACTGAACGTCAAAAGTAAGTTAGCACCCTCTTAGTTCCAAAAAAAAAATTATCATTTTTTAAAGCAATATTACTCGATCTTGTCATCACATGATGGAGAAAAAATTTACACTATTCAGACAATGCGAACAGTAACTTATCAGATACCCCAAAGTTAACTCAATGAACTTGAACCAAGTGTCACAAGAAAGGGAAATTTGTCATGAAGTTACCTTTCATTTAATTTTTCCCTGCATAATGTTTAATTCAGATGCAAACTTCATCATGGATGAACAAACATGAAGATTTTGAAACAAATTTTCTGTAGCACTTTAAGCTTCTGTTCAGGTTTAATTATCAGTTACATTTTTTCTCTCAACAATGTTTAAAGCAAATGCAATCTTCATCACGGTTGAACGAACGTGAAATTTTTAAACAAATTTATTGTAGTAATGGAACTTGCGTGGAGTTTGTCAATTATGCATCGAGGTTTCTCGTAAGATACTGGTACGTTTCAAAAGTAGGCAAGGCAACTAGCAAAGGGCTCAATGGTGTTGCAAAGATGGAGTAATATTGCGTCAAAATTTATTTGTTTTCTTTTAAAAACTAAGATGCTAACTTATTGGAGACGTTCACTACACTAGTAACTGTTGCCTCGAATCATCGTAAAGAAGTCATTAAATTACTTTGTTCTCCCTGATCATCAAATGCTTCACCATAATCTATACCATGTTCGACCGCTGTGGAAAAAATTATGGGTTTAAATTTTAGGGTGGTTTTGGTTGGCGCGAATTTATGAACAAAAAATTATGCAAAACGCCACACTTGATTCTGAATGGACTAAAATTGTACATTGATGACTAAATTGTAAACCTCTTATCTAGATGTATGATTAGTGTCTCTAAGCCTCCTAGAAATTTGATTTTGAGCAAACCCTAAAAGGCGGGGTGGGGTGTCCAGATTTTTACATCAACAAAGAAAAAACCAAATCTAACTGTTCAACCGTTCAATTCCATTTACATAGCTATAATTCGTCTCATTCTGCTCGTACAATTTTTTCTCACTGCCCGAAGGTCAAAAGCTCCGAGTGGGACTTTGTACTCTTTTCTCGACACTTTTTTGCAAAACCGGTATTCCTTAGCTTTGATTTGACGTGAAACTCTTAGCAAGCAATTTAGTTAAACAATTTTATTGCATTATTGGTTGCTAATATAACTACAAAAAAATCATTATACAGCATTTTTTGTCGTCTTAAGCTCAGTGAGAGTCAGTGAGAGTCTGACATTTTTTGGCGCCAGCTCAGCTCTGTTCTTCCCGAGAAGCCTGAGTAGTTTCTAGTACGCCTGGGAAGCGCAAGTAATTTGTTATTCAAATATCACTGCAGGAACTCTAATGAGCAAATATTTTGATCATAATACGAGGACTGTTAAAAAATATCAAGAGTAAGGGAGATAGAACGGAAATAGAACCAGAGTTAAAGAGCTAAAATCAGAACATCTAGTTTCTATAAAGTAAGATTTTTCGATTTTTCATCAAAGATGTCTTTCTCATAACATGTAAGGGATTTCATCTCTTTACGAGGTCTCAGAGGACGATCGACAGGTGTGAAAGAATACAATGTTCGTTTTGAATATAATATAAGAAATTACAGGTTAAATTTTCCAGAATATCAGGGGACAGACAAAGTTTCGTGCATTGCCGTGATACTTTTTTTAGCAGATGGTTTCTTTTCAAATGAAGCTTTCATTCAAATTTATTTATCAGCGAGTCTCGGGTTGAGGTGTTCGAGTAGACCCATGAAACGTGTGCGCCAACTAGATAACTTTCAGTGCACAATTGCGCCTAGTGCGCTCGAATTGCATGGCATGGAAAAGGCTTCGGGCGCAAGTTAGTCTAGACATTGGTCTGGAATTTGTCTGATTAGAGAAGGACTCGAGCGCACACTAGCTCGAAAGTCTGATGGCACAGATCAAAACTAAGGGGACCAGTTGATTCCAAATGCTGGTCCTTTTTAAAAGTAATTCTGATTAACTGTAGGTCATGGCCTTTTTATGGAAAACTGTCCAAATTCATCGATTGAGTGCGAAACATGCACAAATGGCAAACTAAATATGTTTTTTTTTTTCTAAACACTTGCTCAAAAATTGGGCTTCATTTTCAATTGCAATACTCTACGGATTGGATTTTTATTAGTTGAATATTTTACTGAAAACAATAATTTATCTGAAAAGGACATATTATAGCGACATTAAGAGACTTGTTCATGTATGAAACCCATCTCTAAACAGAATAATTTTTATCGCACTTAAATCTGATCAGAGGTTTTTTCTAGCGCACTTGAGACTGACCAGACACGATTTCAAGAGCAATTGAATCTGATCAGAAGTGGATTGGAGCGCACACTAGTCTGTTCAAATGCTGATTTGAGCGCACCTTGGTCTGATCAGGAGTGACTTTTGAGGGTACGATAGTCTGATCAGAGGAAACTACTGTTGAGCTAACTTCGAGCACACTCTAGTCCGATCGGGAGTGAACTTTGAGCGCACGATATACTAGTCAGAGGTCACTTCGGCCTTGGTTGGTCTGACCACAGGTCACTTTCTTCTTGGACAATCAGAGTGGATTCCTGTCTGGACCTCAACATGGGGTGCTATGGCTTATAATAAAAGCTTTGAAATATATTTAAACAAAAACTGTAAATTGATTTGTAAGTTTTTTGCTTTAAAATGTTCTTTTCAATAATGTTAAAACTCCAATCAAGATCATATGAGAAAATTGAGTACCTGTTTTCAAATTTTTATCTTAATAATTAATTAAATTTTCGATCTCAACAAGAGACTATTTTGAAATCTTAAACTCAACAACCTAATTTATTGTGTCAACGTTATTGTGGACTACAATAACACATTGATTAAGCGTCTTGTGTGGTCTGCAAATATAAGACAGCATCGGCGCCAACACAGCTCTTGTCGCTGCATGTTCCAAGCTGAAACACTTCTCTTTGATACCTTCCTCGATACTTCTGAATTTCTGTTTTAAAAGATGAGCCAAAGTTCATTTTATTAGAGACAAAACTTCAAATTACTTTCTAAGTGATGAATGTACATTTCATTGGTAGTACAAAATCAGCTGAGGTCAAGTTTCTCTTTATGACCGTTTCGCACAATTTAGTTAGAGAATTCTTCGATTGCATGAATTCCTGAATTTCTTCGAAATTGTTTTGAAAATCAGTACGGGTCACAAAAATGAAGTATTTTGTTTGCCTGCAAATTCCGTTTCTATGGGATCGGTTTTGGTCACATATCAAATCTCGAGGTATGGCCGTGGCACGCAAGTCAAAGCCAAAAGAAAGCTTTTTTTCTTGAAAAAATTGGACTACGTTGGTTGTCGGCTAAAGGAGCATATGATGTTATAACGCTCTCAGTTTCCCAGTCAATCATTATGACGTCTGCTTGTCACCTAGGTCAATTAAACCGAGAGAGTAGAGTGGCAGTCAATCAAAAGTATTGTTGCCTCGGTTAAAGTGGCGTTGAATGAAGAATTTGTCAACAAATACATGCTTACTCCAATGATATCTCAATTTGATATATCGTTTTTTCGGCAAAAATATTATTGTTTTTATTTTTTCTCATTATTACAAAAAATATTTTTTTTCAATCACCACACAGGCTTTACATATTACTTTTCCACTGTTTCAGTTTTTCCCATTATGAAAGCGGGCCTAAGTCAACAGTTTGTTGGGAACAAATTGTTTATAATATTTTGCTCCTTCTGCTCAAAAAAGAGTTTCATCAGTGTAACTCCACAAGTATTCAACTTCCGCTCATATATATAAATTTATAAATACCCTGTCTCCATAAATGCTAATGCTAATTGACGAGAAATGTTCACCAACCCGAGTTAGGAGCGCAAATTTGTCAGAGGACTTCATTAGAGGCCACAAATTAGAGGCCACTTTGTTAGAGGGACAAATTTATTAGAGGACTATTAGAGTTCTAGGGGGGGGGGGGGGGGGCAGTAATTGATTTCAACTGCATAGCCGATAACACTTATAAAGTCTAGCCTGTTCTTTTCAGAGCACGATCCCAACTTTTTTCATAAACAAACATGGGTCCTTCTAAAAACATTTTATGACTCGGGTTCGTTCCCGACGTAGCCAAATTTAGTTTAGTTCTCATTTACTTCGCCATCATACCTAAAAACATGCAATTTTGAGAACAATATATTTTGGATAACTATCAGTGTTGTGTTCTTAAGTCCAGGACAGTGTTTATTGTGGAGGCAAAGTCAAGGCCGTTGTTTTTTGCCAAACCAATGTCGAGACCATCATATAATGGTGAGTCAAATGCATGCTCATATCTCCAGTTATTATAGTCTAGAACATCGTCTAAATTTGAGTGCAAGACTTCTCATACGTAATATCTGTCTAGCATCCTCTTTTCATACCTAATTAAAATTGACCCGGACGTTCCTCGCAGACATCTTCAGCAATGATTCAGAATCTTTACATTCTGTATTTTTTTCTGCCAAGTATTCTGATCATGTCTTTTTTTGACTGATCATGGTAAATTCAGAGCGTCTTTCTGCATTAATTCTTCACAGTATGAAAAAACTCAATGAATTTTCTCTGAGCAGAATGAAAATTTCATGACTCGCACTCTGAATTTTCTCTGAGCAGCATAAAAATTTCACTGATTTTTTACTGAGCATTATGATTAAAACATTGTTCATTTCGTAAACCAAGCGGCAGACTACAGAAACTATTTATTTACAAAAACGTCAACTAGAAGCGAAATTAACGGGTGGGGGGTGCCAATTTGGCTAAAAAGACCTCGATGTAGCATTTTTGTCGTCTGAAGCGTGGTGAGAGTTTTTGACAATTTTGGCGCCAACTCAGTACTTTTCTCCTCAAGAAGCCCAATTGGTTGCCAGAACTCCTGGAAAAAGAGATGTTACTTCGTTATTTGGAAAAAGCAGCACGAAATCTGGTTAGCAAAACTTTTGTTAGTAAAAAATGAAAATTAAAAAGAAATAACTAAAGGAACTAATAGTGGTGAAAATAATATGGGTTAAAAAAAAGTGAGGAGAACCAAAATCAACGACGAAAACGCTTACCGTTATTTGTAAATTTCTTCAGTTTAAGCCCTTCAGTTTAAGCTCGATTCAGGATTTTAATCATGGAAGAATCTTATTTTGTTAAAAATGTCTCTAAGAACATACCAGGTAATCTCGTTCTGTTGATAAAAAAGGAATGTTCAGAAAACAATTAAATATCAAGAAAAAAAGCTCAGCGGCAGTTTCAATTTATTGGTTACCAACTTGATCTTAGGTTATAATAATGCCACAAAAAAGCATCTTTATTCGTCTGGGCGCGGTGAGAGCTTTCGACACTTGTCGGCGCCAGCCTAGCTCTCAACTATGCATGATCGGCGCCATCACAGTACTCATCCCCTTAAGACGTCTCTTAATACTTCTCAATTCTCCCCTGAGAACTGAGGCAAAACTCAGTTTACCGTGAAGAACTTGAGAAATATTTTGAGTGACGGGTGTACTCGCCATTGATGGGATAAAAAAACAGTTGATGTAGTATTTAACATCGAATTTTTCTCTGCATTATAATAATTTTGATAAACTTTGTTCAATAAAGTTGCCAAATTTGAAAAAATTTTAAAAAGCTGCTGCAAAATTTTGAGGTACGTTTGATATTTGTATAGCTCAAAATGAATCAATTTTTTTCTAAAAATCGAAAATTATAGTTTTTGAGCATTTTAACCATTTAGTGAATATTTGAAGCGCAAAAGTGAGCATTAATTTTGCTTGTTTAATGCAACTCAATCTTGATTCTGTGGAATTGAA
The DNA here is from genome assembly GCF_964194025.1 of Convolutriloba macropyga. Classification (NCBI taxonomy): domain Eukaryota; kingdom Metazoa; phylum Xenacoelomorpha; order Acoela; family Convolutidae; genus Convolutriloba; species Convolutriloba macropyga. Next base: position 8,186 of record NW_027451106.1, on the reverse strand, counting down.
TTTAGTGTTAATTGTCAGCAAAGTGTCAATTCAAAAATTTATTTTGATTTATTTAACAAATCAAAAATGGCTGTATCAAAATTGATGACAATTCAACAATAGAAAAAAAAGCAAAACATAAGATTTCTACGAAAAAGTCTAGAAAAGCAGAACTCAGAGCCTAGAACTCCACAATTTTTCAGAATTTTCCAGAATCTAAGACAATTATTCTTGTTTCGTGTTTGCTGATCAGTAATTGCTATATGAGGTGATCAAGAGAGATTTTAGCTTCTCTTCAAAAAAATTAAAAGCATTTGGAAAAATTGAAAAATATTTTGTTTATTCAATTAGATTGTATACAGAAAAGTTTTCGGCAATCTTTTATCGTTTTTACACCTATTTCATGCCTAAGCTCAACAATAATAAACTGTGACTCGGGAAGGTTTATTTAATTCATCGGAAAACGTTTTTTTCCTTTTTAAGCCACTGAAAAAGTTTTTTTTTTACAAGAGAACCAGAAACGTACTATAGTTTGATGCCATAGAGATTTTTTGTTATAAAGAATAGTTTGGTTATGACACAGAGGCGTTTTCCGTTGTCCACTTGCGCTTTTTGCTCTAAACTTATATTTATGGTTTTTTTAAACAAAGAAGCATGCTTTAACAATTTTGTGTCATAGGTTTTTAAATTTTTTAAACGAATTATCCCTCAAAATCAACTGAAAAAAATTAGCTCTGACTTTTTTAAATTTTTTTCTGAAAGCTAAAACCTATGACAAATTCTTGGACTTAGATTCCAATCTGCAAATTGTGAAACCGCTTATCTTGATTTTTTTTGTACCCGAGCAAAAGTCACAGCAATAATCAGAACAAGACAGAAAAATTGACATACTTTTGTCTTTTCTCTCCAAAGAAAACTATTTAGAGAAAAACCAGCTAGTGAGATCAGATTTTTTTCGTTTAACTGAAACACACATTTTTTGAGAAAAATATCAACAGATGATATCAGATTTTTTTGCTTTACTGAGACACACGTTTTTGAAATAAAAATGAAACTAAAACACCACTGAGAATAAGAGTCTATAGGGCATCTCTGAAACTTCTCTTCACGTTTCAAAAAACCCTTTAATTTTTTCTTCAAATGTTTTTGGCAATGACGTAATTTAAACCATTTTGATCCGACCTTTCATGGTCTAAAATTAATTAGTTTTACTCTTCATACTCAATAAAAAACTTTTGTTTAAATCAAAAACAAATCATTTTGTCGTTTGGCAAGAATTTGAATGTTCAACCCACGCAATTTGGTTGGCAGTTCCAACAAATACGTTGCAGTATAATTATTTTTTCCTAGAACTATTTTTTATTATTAATTAAAGTATTTCTCTAATAATTATATGTAAGGCCTTGTTTCAATAATCAAAAACAGAGTTGCTCAAAGGGTAAAAATATCTAAGAAATACAGGCGGCCAACTGTTTTGTGTGAATTTGGCCGTCCACGTGAATTTGGCCATCCACGATTTTAATACCTCCAATCTTCTAATGTTTTTGTTGGTAGGCGCTAAAGTTTTTGTGAATATTTTCGGAAAATGCAAAATGTTTTTAATTGAATAGCGTAGGAGAATAGCTTGTCAATTTATTTTTCAATTTTGTCAAAACTTTAGACAGCAACAGCATTTGAGTGAATTCTGCAGCTAATAAAATTTCATCAAATGACTAATAGCAACTTTTTAAAAAGTAAAGGACCTCAATTGGTCATCATTTCCTGTTTAGAAAAAAGAAACAAATCAATTTCGAACAAAGAAACGTACTTGCATATCAATTTTTGGCCGTGATCAGTCAAACTTGAAAAAAACGGCAACTCTGTCAGTCGTGTTCTAAAATGAACTAATTTTACTAGCCGAAAATGAGTTTGCCAGAAAGATCTAGGAGTTCTCAGCTGCATTTTCCAAAGAAATTATCCATTTCCAGCCCCGGTGTGCCTCATATGTGTTTTTGACCGGAAAAATACCGTATCGCTCTCAAAAAACTGATTCTATCCTAACATTAGTCATAAAAACTGACATTTCTTTCAGAATCTGATACAAAAGAAGAGCAGAGATATGGTGGCAATTTTTCCAGCTATGATCTTGACCGCAACGATACTGCTGTCCATCATTGCACCGCATCTAGCGGTAATGATGTGTCGGACAGGAAGTATTGAATTGCCAGCTATGGGCGTTCCGGCTTGCTTCGCCCTGTACCTAGATGCTGGAAAAATTGACAGAGACGGCGCACAAGATCACTGTGACAAGCACTTTATGGATGCCACTCTGGTCTATGTGGACACAAAGGTGGGTTAAGTCCAAAAATGGGCAAACTATATTCCGCCCTGAAGTGGAAATTTTCCACACTTACAAAACACGTGCCATTACATAGTAGTCAAAGACAGGGAAAGCTTAGCGCCGCTCAGTTCGTTTGAAATTTGTCCGGATATTACGTTTTTGCAATTAAATTTTGTGAACTGTATTATCCGCTATATTGTAGATGACCATTACATTACTCGATAATCAATTAGTCCCAACAACTAAGCGCTCAGATTTCCTGTTCAAAGAACTTGCTTCACTCAGATTGAAAAAAAATTTCGAACTAAAAAAGTTAAATTTTAGTTGAGTTTTAGGTTATTAACTCGAATCTTAAAACGAATTTTGGAATTCCCGTTCCTGCAAGTTGTAGCCCTATAACTTGGTCATAGCTATGCATAGTTTCAATCTGCTACAGTCAGCAGTTGTTATAAGGCGGTCTTATAAGATGTTACTGAATAAAAAAAACATTTCCGGCTTCAAAGTTAGCAAGTCTCTCCATTGGTTTAAAAAAACAATTTTCAAATTAGGCCAGGCTTCATTAACGCCTGTAGGAGCAACTTACTGTGTGTTTAGCACAAGGTTTTTCTCACTTAGGAACTTCTTTCCTAAGAAAGAAAGATTAAGAATATCGAAACCAAACAGGCAGTTTTACATAGGTGGTCAAAGGGTACCAGTAAAAATTAAGTTGGCTGTACAATCACTAGGTTGATTTACAAATACAAGACATGATAAAAAGTATTCTGCTCTACAAGAAAGTGTGCTTCTTTGCTCACTTCTTGTCACTTTAATTTAAACAGTAAGTTTTAACTGTTAGCTCCTACTGATCTTGATAGTTTTTAAGCAGTTTATTTTAACCTTATAAAGTTGTGCATATTGTAAAGCTCAGCCGCCACATCACCGGCCCCTAAACTCCCGTATTATAATAAAAGGGTCGAGCTCCACTACTGTTCTCTTGTAAGGTTGCCGTTCGTTTGAATTTTCGCTGATCGAATCACATCGTGCCTTCGATGATATCCCGAACTCTACCTAGATTGTAATACCCTCGCACGTCACAACCTTCAATGTACCAACCGAGATTGCCGATTTCAAGGTTTTGATCGCCTTTGTTCGCAATTTTTGCCAATTGATCAAAGTTCGCAAATACTGTTCACAAAATTCAGATGAGACTTGCATATGCTTGATTCTCTTGAAAGATTTATCGATGATCGACAAATTTGTTTGCGCATAGTAGATAGTGAAGACAGATTGTAATCTTCTTTTTGCCAAACCAGAAGCGATTGTTTGTCATTATTTAAAGAAGTATTCCTAAGCAACAAGCTACGAGCAGGACCCGATGTAATACATAGGTTAAATTGAAAGATCTTAAGATTTCTCGAAAGAAGAAGATCTTACACCGGATATCTAATGGATGCTTCCGTAAGTGCAAGTTCCTGAACATGATAGAAGTTGTTTGAGGCTTCTATGACGTCCAAGACGTAAGGAATCTGTTCACATAAATGAATGTCAGCGTCACATATTCGGGGCTACTAAAAGCTCTCCAAACTGTGCAAACTACCTTCTCAAATGATTGGGACATTACAAGGAAGTTTTGAATCCAATTGCAGCAAGCAATACCAAACACCTTCGACATTGACAATTTCACGAACTCTGTAGAAACACACGAAGAAGTAATCGCTGATATCCTCCAAATGTGCAGAGCTACTGGCAAAGGAGTTTACATTATCATCTGTTAAGAGTTCACATGAGACAACTTCGTAAAGGCATCTGGACGAGGAATGGAAAAGACAGGCATGAACAATTGGGGCCTGGTGAAGAAGCAGCCATTCTGATGTTGAAAGAACAATTTCAATTTTTAGCTGAAACAAGCACCGATAGAAGATATTTCAAAACAGTGAGCAACAAAACCAAATTTCATGTATTTGATGTTGTTACTGAAAGGTCAGGATGTTTGCAGTGGCCTACCTACAGTTTCAACAAAATAATTACTCAGCCAACTTAGGATTTTTTGTTGGAGAAAGCGGAGTGTCACCCATGAGACTTCGTTCAATAACACGCTTGGAGTTCCAAGCAGCAGTGATGGCCAGCCGGATGAAAAACCAGATAGCCAGGGAACATGAGCTTAAGATACACAGTTGCAGTGGATCAACTCAACTGCACTATTGCGGTGGAAACACATTTTCCTTTTCGAACAACAATTGTCTGTGGCCAATTGGTATCTGATGTACTGGATAGAACTGATGATTCGCAGTGGAAACATGTGACCGGTATCAACACAGATGATATTGGCTTGAAAGAAACCATCTCTTTGGAACTTAAAGTTGAAGCAACCAGAAAGTGACTGTCTGGAGCAAGTGAAGCTAGTCTTCGCGTCAGTTGACGAAAACATACAGTCGTCAATCTTCATTAGACAAGCTGAAGAAAACAAAAATGACAGTCAATGGGAAAGATTCGTAGCTTCGATAAACTAGTGAACGCAGTTGTATATGTGCAGCGAAACATGACCAAACACAAACTAGCCAAACTCAGAGTAAGGACGGAATTAACAGAAAAAACATTAACACCCGAGCTGACTGAATTGAACCATCTTGCGTTCAATGTCTGCACAACTATAAAACGTTGTTGAAAGAACATCCTCGGTGACTGATCTGAACCCTATTGATGGGTTCGCCGGTTTCTTGCGACTTATTACCAACCGTTCCAATGCCATTCAAAATGGATGCGCTTGGGTTGAACTTCTGTCTGATCCATTCTTGAGTCAAATGCTCTTCGATTCGTTCTTTGTTCCATGCCGCAAATTTATCTTCAGATTAATGTTTAAATCCAGCAAACTTTGTCCCGTTGTCGCTAACAATTGTCCTTCGTTTATCTCTTTAACAAATTAATCTCATAAATGCATTGAGACATCTCTATGTGCCCAAGTTTTGTATAAGTATGATATGAACCGTTCTCACAGTTAGACAGTTAAACAGACAAAATATTCGTTTTTCGTTTTCTCGTCATAAATCTTTGCAATGAAAGGTCGGAACTTGTCCACAATAACATCTGTAAAATTTATTGAAGCATTTAATTTTTCCTTGGACAAATTGGCAATTACTGGTACTATCGTTTGGGTTCTGCTACTTGTACAAGTACCGCTTTTGATGTTTATTGATCGCAAGGCAGTTTTTGAGCCCTGTATCCATATCTTCTGTTGAAGAATGTTCATCACATGTTCTGTGCCTTCATGCTCCTGGTTGTTTTGCTGGTTTTGGATGATTAATTCAACTGCACGCTTTTTCCAATGTAGCAATGTAGAATGCTTTGCATTGAAGTCCATTTTTGCATTGAAGTCTTTTCTCTTCTGTGCTATTGACCCGAATAAGTCCCTCTTTATCAGGAAAAATGAGAACTGTAGGATTTTCCTGCTTTTCGGATTTTCCTTTTCAATTTTTAAAATTTGAGTGAGTTCTTTTCGTCGGCCAACTGTTCTTATTGTAGCAGCTTGAAGATTATTGCTATCTCTTCATTTAGCAAATTTTGACACTGCAAGAAGGTTTCAAAATTAGTCAGCCAAGTAAATAATTTTCATGAGGTCACCTTAGGATTCCCCTCTGTTCAAGGGATTGCTTAATGTCAGAAAGTGTCTGCCCGGTACCCTAGAATCTTCTCAGCTGGTTATTTATTTTGACCACTAACTGACCGAGCAAAAAGCCTAAGGGTGTGTTCTAATATGTCGTAATTCAGCCATTTTCCACCGTGAAAGAGCCACCGTCACATGGTATCTTTTTGGTGTAGATAGTTTTCAACACATGTTTGTTCTGTTTATTTGTATCTCTTACATGGCATGCTCTTAGTGATCCTCGTTCTTGTGGGCTTCGTGGTTTGCTCCATTGGATATTGTCTCGGGCTTATCGGGTTATCCTATGTCCTTAACCTTCATCGCCACAAACTGTGTGCTTCATATTGGAAGGTTCCATGCCAACGTACATGTCAATATTTTTGTCAATGTCTTTACTCTCTGTTGGTCCATTGTGAATTGAGCGAGCTAAAAAAATGTGAAAACAATAGCAGAGCAGGACACAAATTATTACCATTGAAACTACATTTGTCTTTCTTTAGAAATATCTTTTGTGACTTAAAAAACCGCTGGACACTTAAAATAATACGGGGACTTGGGCAGGTGCACTAATTTGAACCCTTATTTGACTGGAGCCAGCATCTGTTTTCTCCTGCAAACTTAATTTCCTACCTGTTACGTTGACTGGTTTTGATTTCTCGAAATTATGCAACCCTGATTCTCCAAATAATTGTTCAGTTGTTAATTCAGGGCCTTATTTTTCCAGCCAAGTATGCTTGGAGCAAGTAGAATTTCTTCTCAAATCTCCTGATGCACGGGAAAAATTAGATTTCTCCCTAACAACCTTGTTTGAATTTCCCGTACATTTGTTTTATACTGATTGAATACCATAAATCTGTCTATATATATATGTATATATATATATATATATATATATATATATATATATATATACATATACATATACATATATATATATATATATATATATATATATATATATTCATTAATCATTGCAAGTATCTTCTAATTTTAAGTACACTGTCGAATCTTCAATTTCGGCTCCATGTAACCAACTCTTTATTGTTTCAGCCCGCGATAAATAATTCGTACGTATTTTTTCATCTGACAAATTTTTGATATTCTACTTTTTTGGAAGTTCACTTCCCTACAGAGCGCGCTCACTAAGCGGTTCCTTTTTTATAAGTTTGCCAACATTGTTGGCTCTCGTGGCAAAGTTAGCAGGCTTGTTGATGCTGCTGGCAGTTTTCTAGCGCGAAGAGACAGTTATGTGAAGTACCTCAGCTAATCCGGGTCGAGGCCGATTGGCTAACTTGTAAGAACTTGCAAGTTTCTGGCAGAAACTGACATGGCGATGCATCGCCTTGCAAGTTTTTCTTCCAAAAGCTTGCAAGTTCTTACAAGTTAACTCATTCGAGACAATCACAAAGTATCTGATCTTTGGAGTTGCAAGTCCGGAGCAGTGTTGATTAGATCTCCAGTCAGAACTCCATTTGTGTACCTTTTTCTCATGTTCTTTTACTATTTGGTTTTTAAAACTCTGACCAAATGACTGCCGCCTATAACTCTATGAAGTGCATTGTAAAATATCGCATTGGATCTATTCTGCACTTTCAAATTACAATTTCCTGCTCTGAGGGTGTTGATTGGGGATCGCAGTTTAATCAACTTCCTTTACTGACTCAAAGTATCATCATTAGATGCATGTCACAGTTCGAATGGAAAATTGCTTGTTCCATTTCAGGATAATTGCTCAATCGCCAGATTTTATTAGGTTTTTCCTGTGTTTTCCCGAGTCACTATGTTTTCCAATTTTCATTCAAATCCTTTGCAATTGTTGTCGCATTTGAGCACTATATGGGGCCAAAAATCCGTTTGCGTCCAAAAATGATCGTACTGGTGACACAAAATTCCTGATTGTCTTTCTAATTTCCAAATTGTCGCTATTTGCACATATGACTATTATCATCAGTAACAGCTAACTAAATTCTAGAAATCGATCATAAATCAGTGCTGGGTTCTCCATCTTCTTGCGTTGTGCATCTCAATAGTTTCGCACCGCGGGTATTTCATTGGTCATTGAGAAGCTTTTTCTAATTAATTTATTAAGCTGAAACCCAACTTGTGAACAAAAATGCTAACCTTTGAGAACATAATTGGACTATAGAAGATATTTCACCGATTTGATGAAATCAACTTATTGCTGCAGCAGGATACCTTTTTTGTCAGTTTCAACATGTTTCGGAGCAAATTTGGACACTTGTATCAATCTAGGTGACATTTTCGATA